>NW_026606101.1:61232500-61282500 GCF_029834395.1 Sorex fumeus
GTCACAGCTTACCCGCATCTCAGGCTTCAGTGGGCTGTGCTAGGGCCTGAAAGACCATCAGAGGCCAGAGACTCCATTTCCTTCTCTTCCCCCCCCAACACTCTTATTTAAACACCGTAATTCACAAAGTTGTTTATGATGCATTTGTGGGTTTTTTGAGTTTTTTTGTTTTGTTTTGTTTTGTTTCTTTTTGGGTCACATCCCACGATGTTCAGGGGTTACTCCTGGCTCTGCACTCAGGAATTATTCCTGGCGGTGCTTGGGGGCCTATATGGGATACCAGAGATTGAACCTGGGTCCGCCGAGTGCAAGGCAAATGCCCTACCCGCTGTGCTATCGCTCTGGCCCCTATGACGCATTTGTTACAGGCATTCAATATTGCAACCCCAAACCCGTCACCAGCATGAACTTCTCTCCACTGTTGTCCCCTTTTTCCCAACCACCCCTCAAGCCTGCCTCCCCCCACCCAGCAGACCCACAATAATTTATTTTATGTTGCTCACTACCACGAAATGGCTAAATCCCAAATATTTAACTGGGCGGTGAGCTTACATGGTGGTAGTGGTGTAACTTGGGTATGGCTGTGGATGGAATCTGGACCTCCAGGGAGGTTGGTAGGGGGTGGGAGTCGCCCACCCTGACTCTGAGGAGGCCACGAGTTTTCAGCAGAGGCTTCATTTCTGAAAGCCTCCTGTGTACTGAGAGCCAAGTGCTAGCACACGGGGATTTGACATTTCAAAGGTGAAGGCTATTTTGGGCCCTTGGGCTGTTTCCAGACTGTTGGCTATTGTGAATAGGGCTGCAATGAACACGGGAGCATAAATACCTTTTCTGAATTGATTTTTTTTCCTGCTGGGGTAGATGCCAGGTGGAGTGGCTGGTTCCTATGGGAGCTTGATTAGTTTCCTAGGTTTTGGAGGAGTGTCCATATTGTTTTCCAAACATGCTGAGCCAGACAACATTCCGACCGGCAATAAAGGAGGGTCCCCTTGTCCCACACCAGTAGGGCTTGTTTTTTGCCATTTGTGGTGTGTGCCAGTCTCACTGGTGTCAGGAGCTAGCTCACTGATGCTGTGATTTGTGTTTTCCTGGTTGTAAGTAGTAGCATTTTTTTCATATATTTTCTGGCCATCTGTAGATCTTTGAGAAAGTTTCTGTTCATCTCTTCTTCCTATTCCCATTTTCTGATGGAATTGGTTGTTTTTTTGTTTTGTTTTGTTTTGTTTTTGCCTTTTGGGTCAACCCGGCATTGCACAGGGGTTACTCCTGGCTCTGCACTCAGGAATTAATCCTGGCGGTGCTCAGGGGACCATATGGGATGCTGGGAATCAAACCCGGGTTGGCCGCATGCAAAGCAAACGCCCCACCTGCTGTGCTATCGCTCCAGCCCTGGTTGGTTTTATTTTTTCATAAAGTTCTACCAGCACTTTATATATATTTGGGGGGGGGTCACACCTGGCAATGCTCAGGGGTTACTGCTAGCTCTGCGCTTGGGAATTACTCCTGATGGTGCTCAGGGGACCATTATGGGACGCCAGAGATCAAACCTGGGTCAGCTGCATGTAAGGTAAACACCCTACCCCTTGTACTATCGCTCCAGCCCCAGCACTTTATACAGCTTAAATATGAATGTTTATTAGCTGAGAGGTGGGCAAGCATCCTCTCCCAGTCTCTGGAGTGTCTTTTGATTCTGGTCCTTGTCTCCTTTGCCATGTGGAAGCTTCTTAGTCCCCTGTAGTCCCATCTGTTTATCTTTGCTTCGTTGGCTTGGCCAACAGGGTTGATTCATGGTGCCACCTCTTGCTTCCGTGTCAGAGCGTTCTCGGTGCTCATGGGTCTATCCCCCCACCCTCCTCTCCCGTCTGCGGCTGCTGTGATGAGCAGGGTCCACCCCCACGCATGCTGGCACTCCTCACACTTGTGAGGAGGCTTGTGGTGCTCCCTGTGGGGCTGGGGGAGGTCACGCTTGCACACAGACTCCATGGGAGGCCTCCACCCGGTGCTCGCCCAGCTCCTAGCTGCAGTGCTCACTCACACCAGTGCCTCCAGCAGTGGGGCTAGCAGACAGCAGGGCTGCTGGGCTCTCACTTGGCACCTTCAGGTGACCCCTGGGCTCCAACCCAAGGCCTCGTGCTTGTGAGGCAGGAGCCTTAGCCACGGGGTCATCTCCAGGCCCCCAAGGGTGAAAAGTTGGTCAGAGAAGACAACAAAGGGGTGATGTATTTGGGCCGGAGCTTGCCTCAAACATAGGAGCGCGGGAGGGGGGAGCCCTGGACCCTGGGCCCTCCCCAGGGCGTGTGGGAAGAGCCGTTTCCTTCCAGGGCACAGGGGAAGGTCTAGAAGCCAAGTGGTGGGGGAGACCTGGGCTGGCACCGTGGCCATGAACACACCCCAAGTGGGAATGCCAGCAGGGTGCCAGGCATGAGGAGGGTGAAGGTCAGAGGATTCAGGTGCTGAAAGGACATTAAGCACTGAGATGGTGGTCCCTGAACTGTGTTCAGATCGTTAATGACTGTGAGTAGGCCTGCGATGAACACAGGAGCATAAGTGCCTTTTCTAAATTGATTTTTCCCCCCTATGGGGTAGATGCCAGGTGGAGTGGCTGGTTCTGACGGGAGCTGAAGCCAGGGCTCTGTGGAGAGGCTGAGGGGACACGGTCTAGGAGGGCAGAGAGAGGCCGGACTGGTCCCCGAGGACCCACTCACTGCTCAAGAGGACTCAGCTCCCCTCAGGAGGCCCTGTGAGCATCAAGAAGGCCCCAGAGAGCCCTCTGGCTTGCTCTACTGAGATGGGCAGTGTGAGGCTGATGTAGGGAGGGGGGACAGACAGGTGACCCCCAAACAGGCCATTTTGGGTTTCAGGCCAAAGAGAACCGAAGGCAAGGGGAACCAGCAGACTCAGCGGCATCTTTGCTCTTCTCCCTCCCCGACTGCTGGGCAAGGTCAGGGAGAGAAACTGGGGAGATAACACCAAGGGCTGAGCACTCACTGCACGCAGGAGACTGGGGTCCATGCCCCGTATCTCACAGTCCCCTCAGCACTGACAGGAG
Source organism: Sorex fumeus (assembly GCF_029834395.1). Taxonomy (NCBI): domain Eukaryota; kingdom Metazoa; phylum Chordata; class Mammalia; order Eulipotyphla; family Soricidae; genus Sorex; species Sorex fumeus. The sequence goes on from NW_026606101.1 coordinate 61,235,550, forward strand.
CGAGCCCTGAACACAGAGCTGGGAGCAGTACCTGAGTGCCGCAGGGTGTGACCCAAAAACCAAGAGAAAAGTTTGATCAAGAGCTCGTATCTGTGGTCACTTTCCCATCTCTTCCTTCCCTTTGAGAGCCCAGTCCTGCAGCCTCTCCTCGGCAGCCCTGTGGGCCCTGCCCACCCCTGTCTGCCTGTCCCTGGGGCCCTGGGATCTGTGGGTCTCCTGTGCCGGGATCCCCGGCAGCTTTGCGATTGGTGTTTCTCTCTTTGATTTCTCAAGCCCGTATCACATTTGAACAAGAACTTAGAGAAGGAAGCAGGGGAGAAGGTTTTCTGCACCCACATGACCATGCTGCCCCCTGAAGCCCCACAGGACACCTGGGGGGAGAGCTGACAGGGCCTGCAAATCCCCTAAGACTGGCTCACACCTTGAGAACTGCGAGAGAGAGGCCTTGAGCTTTGTAGAAGAAACACAACACCTCCAAAGGGGTCAGGGCCAGGGTGCAGCCAGGGAGAGGACATGCTTCATGTGTGTGATGGCCTGAGTTACACACACACACACACACACACACACACACACACACATACACATGAACACGCACATACATACATGTACTCATGTACACACACATGCATGCACACGCACGCATGCACAGGCACACATACACATATGAGTCAAGAGGTGATTTAGGAGACCAAGGATATAAATCCAAGGGTGGCAAGGTGCTTTGGATGTGCAGGGCCCCCAATTCTCTGGGTGGATCCCAGAGGCCTCTCATAGCACCTGAACATCAGACCTGCCCCCAAGCACCAGGAGTGACCCCCAAGCGAGGCTCCCTCCCCCCTCTGGAAACCAGGCGACAGAGTGAGGGTCCATGCTGAAATGGAGACTGCTCAAGCCCGCGGCTCCCTAAGCAGAGTCACATCTTGTCCCAAGGACTTGGAGGAAGAAGTCTGGCATTTGCAACCCCCCAAAGCCCCAAATGCCGGCCAGGGGGTCCGAGCGGGTGGAAGCTGAGCTTCCCCCTGTGAGATGGGGCGAGGGGCTCTCCAGATCCATTCCTTCCAGCCCAAGGGGACGCCCACCATCCTGAACCCACAGTCCGATGTGGCAGGTAGTGTCCAGAGTCCTGGGGTGGATTCAATTCTGAGTAACTGCTAATGGTAGGGCTTCATGGGGGCTGGAGCCATAGCACAGCTGTAGGGTGTTTGCTTTGTGCGCAGCCAGCCCTGGTGAGCAGGGTTCGATTCCTCTGCCCCTCTCGGAGAGCCCGGCAAGCTACTGAGAGTATCTCACCCATATGCCAAACACAGTAACAAGTCTCAAAACGGAGACATTACTGGGCCCGCTCAAGCAAATCGATGAACAACAGGACAGTGTTTTTGTTTTGTTCATGGGGGCAGTCTCTGAAGGCGTCTGGAGGGCTTTGTTGTACACTCCAGATCTCTCTGTCTCTGTCTCTCTTTGTCTCTGTCTCTCTGTCTCTGTCTGTCTGTCTGTCTGTCAGTCTCTCTCTCTCTCTCTCTCCCCCGCCCCCACCTTCCCCAAGCACACAAGGGTCAGCTGACTAGAAAGAAATCCCGTTCTGGAGTGCTAGAGCAACAATACAGTGATCCGGGCACTTGCCTTGCATGTGGCCAACCCAGGTTCCATTCCCAGCATCCCATTTAGTCCCCTGAGCACTGCCAAGAGTGTGCAGAGCCAGGGGTAAGCCCCGAGCACCACCAAGTGTGATCCAAAAGCAAAGGCAGAGTTAGTTAGGATCATTCGAGAGCGATCCCTTCCTCCAGATCCCAAGGCCATGAGACAGTCACTTCTCCACACGCACCTCTTCACGCTCGAGACTCAGTATCTGCTTTTGCTGTTGGCAAGGCGGCGTTGGAGCACCCTGAGACAGGCCTCCCGAAATGAGGGTTCTAGAAGGCCCTGAACTCACTGGCCCTGCAGAGCGTCCGGAGCATGAAGGCATCAACTCCCCTGCACCACCTCCACTGCCGCACCAGCCCCCCACCCCCACCCCCAAAGCATCAGCAGGAATGTTCTCCACCAAAACATCTCTCCGTGAGGCTGACCCCAGGGTGCCTGGGATTTCTGTGGAATCCAGACTGACCAAGAAAGGCTGGAGGCTTGTTTCGGGCTCACAGCGGGAGGCTCATTCTGGTCTCTCCTGGGAAATGCATTCTGGCGCAGGGTTGCCGGAAGACCTACCAGAAGCCCCCGTGAGCCCAGCTGCCACGGGGGACAGTGGGAAACTCTACTGCCCCCTGAGGCACCGGTACCGAGAGGACCGGGTCTTTTTCAGAATGGCAGAAGACAGAAATCTAACAGCCACGTGTGGCCCTGCTGCAGGGAGCGGCTACCTTGCGTCACTGGAGAACAGGGAACTGTGACACTTTGGAGGACAGCCATTCTCCCCGTGCGCCACCAGGGGGCGTGCCGAGACCCGGCTGCACCATCAGTGTGTGGTTGAGAAGTGGAGGGGCAGGAAGCGGGAAGGGGCAGAAGCTGTTCTATGGGGGCTGCACTGGGCTGCACTGCCTCACCTTTGGCCGTGCCAGCCAGTTCTCTGAAATGCACAGCCGGCACTGAAGGAATTTGTAAGTGGCGTTTCCGATCCTCCCCCAAGAATCATTTTGATCTGCAAAGAGCAACTTGAATTGCCTGGCAGGAGCATCGAAGGGAATCCGGGTGACAAATGTGATGGCCAAGTGACAGGCTGTCCTTGCTGTCTCCCACACTCACCCACATGCCTCTAGAAACAATGTTTGTTTGTTTTTGTCTTTAAGAAGTTTTTGGGAATTTACTGTGTCATAATTTGGGGCACATGAATGCCCTATTTTTTTTTAATGAATCACGGTGAGATACAGTTACAGACTTACAAACTTTAGTGATTACATTTCAGTCATACAATGATCGTGAACCCATCCCTCCACCAGCGCCCATTCTCCATCACCAATGTTCCCAGTATCCCTCCTGCCACCCCCACCCCGAACCCTCCCCGCCACCTGCTTCTATGGCAGGAACATTCCCTTTTGCTCTGTCCCTCTCCTTTTGGGTTTTATGGTTGCTAAGTGGTCATCATGTTCAGTCCCTAGTCTACTAACACACATCTCCCATCCTGAGTGAGCCCTCCAAGCATCATTTACTTGGTGGTCTGAATGCCCTTGTTTTATCCTCCCCAATAACTGGATGCTGGTCCATGATGAACAGTATGAATGAGAAAACCATGTCCATGCACTTCAGGAGATGGCCCATGGCCACATCACAAGCCAGTGGCAGGTCCAGGCATGCAGACAAGGAGGGCAGGCAGGCTGAAGGAGAGACTGCACAAGACAGACGAGGTCAGAACTATCGTACAGTGGGTAGGGCACCTGCCTTGCACACGGCCCATCCAGGATTGATCCCCAGCATTCCAGATGGACCCCTGAGTACCCCCAGGATACATCCCTGAGCACGGAGTCAGGAGTAATGCCTAAGCACTGCCAGATCTGGCCCCAAAACACTGTCACTGTCCTCCCGTTGTTCATCGATTTGCTCAAGCGGGCCCAGTAATGTCTCCATCGTGAGACTTGTTACTGTGTTTGGCATATCGAACACATCACGGGTAGCTTGCCAGGCTCTGCCTTGCGGGCGAGATACTCTCGGTAGCTTGCCGGGCTCTCTGAGAGGGGCGGAGGAATCGAACTCGGGTCAGCCAAGTTGGCTGCGTGCAAGGCAAACGCCCTACTGCTGTGCTCTCGCTCCAGCCCCAAAACAAAAACCACAAAATAGATGACAGTCCACCTCCTCCTGCATCTGCCTGAATCTTATTTCTCCCCAGCCCCACAGTCTTGGGAACGGCCTGGCTCCTAAAACTGGCGGTGGTAGCAAGGGAGGAAATGTGATCTATGAGGAGCTCTTGGTACCTCATTGGCTGGAGCAAAGGGGTGGTGTCTCCAGAAATGGTAGAACCCCATGGAAATCCCATGTAACCCAGCGATTTGTCTAAAACCACTATGATTGGCACTTTCAACTCTGTCCAGCAAGAGCTTCCGGGTCACCTGACCAGATGGAATGAGCTCACAGGCTGACCTTTTATTCAGGACTGCATCACTCTGCCTCCCTGGCTCCCAACGCAAGGGCCATTGTGAAAATCGACAGAGACATTGTGAACAGTGCATGCATCAAAATTCAGCAGAGACATGGCGAGCCGAGGCTGGGCAACTTGGTGTGGTCAATCAGCACGCACCTTTAAGGGCTAAGTCACATCAATTTCCGGTTTCATTTTCCCTGTGCTGCCCTTATATTGAAAAGACCCTGAACTGCTTTATTCTATTCTTTCTGGGCACAAGCCTGCTGCCTGTTTATGCTCCTTATATTCCGAGGTCTCGGCTGCTTGGCCCAGGGACCTGTCCTGATCTCTCAGGCACCAAGGCCGCTCCTGAGTGTGTGTCTGAAGCCTGGAAAAGCCTCGATGAGAGGCACGTCTGCTCCTAGGAATATTATTCACAGAAAGAAAACATGGAGTCCACCTAAACGTCCATCAGATGATTTAGAAGATACAGACAATGGAAAAGTACTCAGCTCTTTATCTTTTTTTTTTTTTTAATGATTCTTTTTCAAATCTTGTCTTTGTGACCGCATGAGTGGAATTGGAGGGGATGGTGCTCAGAAAAGCAGGAGGAATCAAGAAGCCAGCTCCAGATGGATTCTCTCTGCACGGACCCTAAGCGACCCAGGGGAGAGCAGCTTATCCAAACGCCATCTCTCCGCCTCTGCCAGACACCTGAGTGCAGTGACAGAAGGGAAGAGTGGCGGCTTACTCTGGTCCCTGACAGCTCCAGAGCTCTGATGGTGGGTGGGGTGAAGCTGCGGCCAGCCAGAGATAACACGCTGCACCCCCAAAATTCAGGTAGTGCAGGAATCAGTAATAAATCAGTGAAAGTTTCACTCACAGAACGTAGTGAGAGACTCTCGCCTTGCAAGGCCAACGCGTGCAAGGCGAGTGTGTTTACCTGCTGTGCTCTCTCTGGCCGCGATTCTTATTCTTATTTTTTTTTTTTTTTTTGCTTTTTGGGTCACACCCGGAGATGCACAGGGGTTACTCCTGGCTCTTCACTCAGGAATTAATCCTGGCTGTGCTCAGGGGACCATATGGGATGCTGGGACCCAAACCCAGGTCGGCCGCGTGCAAAGCAAACGCCCTACCTGCTGTGCTATTGCTCCAGCTCACTGGCCACGTTTCTTCTTAACCCAAACACTTTTTTTTTAAATTTTTGTTAGTGAAACACCATGAGGTACAGTTGTAGTCTTACAAATTTTTGTGCTTGGGTTTCAATTATACAATGATCAAACACCCATCCCTCCACCAGTGCCCATTCTCCACCCCCATCAATCCCAGTATCCCTCCCACCCCCCATCTCCCCATCCCACCCTGCCTCTGTGGCAGGGCACTCCCTTCTGTTTTCTCTCTCTCCTTTTGGGTGCTGTGGTTTACAAAAGAGGAATTGAGTGGCAATCATGCCCGGTCTATAGTCTACTTTTAGCATGCATCTCCCATCCTGGACGGATCTTTCCAATACCCTTTATTTGGTGATCCCTTCTCTATCTGAGCTGCCTTTATCCCTAGAGTGTGTGGCTGCCCTCCAAGCCATGGAGTAAACCTCCTGGTACTTATCTTGACTCTTCTTGGGTGTTAGTCTCCTATTTTCTTACTTTATATTTCCCAGATGAATGCAATCTTTCTATGTCTATCCCTCTCTTTCTGACTCATTTCGCTTAACATGATACTTTCCATGTAGTACCACTTGTATGTAAATTTCATGACTTCACCTTTTCTAACAGCTACATAGTACTCCATTGTGTAGATGTACCAAAGTTTCTTTAACCAATCATCTGTTCTCGGGCACTCAGGTTTTTTCCAGATTCTGGCTATTGTAAAGAGTGCTGCAAAGAACAAACAAGCGCAGATGTCACTTCGACTATATTTTTTTGCTTCTCTGGGGTATATTCCCAGGAGTGGTATTGCTGGGTCAAATGGGAGCTCAATTTCTAACTTTTTGAAAACCCAAACACTTTGATGAATAAATCAAGTGTGTCTGGGTGAGTGGGTTTCCCCCTGGAAAATCTGCTGGCCTGTCTTATTACCCTCCGGGCAAGAGGGCAAGGCAGTACCCCCCACTCCTCAGGAGACCCTCACATGGTCACTCCAGACTTCCCCGCGCCCATTCCTGGCCCACCTGTCTCCAAGGCTGCTTTGACTCAGATCAGTGGTGTTCTCAGCACCTCCTAGAGTGCTCCCAGGAACCCTCTCTTCCCCGACCTGCCCCAGGCGCTTGGTGGGCAGGAACCAGCTTGTTTCTTTTTGTGGACTGAATAAGTACTGGGTGAGATTTGAAGCGCTGGTGCTTCTCTAAGTCATATTTGTTTCTTTATTCTTTTTTTTTTTGCTTTTTTTTGGGTCACACCTGGCGATGCACAGGGGTTACTCCTGGCTCTGCACTCAGGAATTACCCCCTGGCGGTGCTCAGGGAACCATATGGGATGCTGGGAATCGAACTCAGGTCGGCCGCATGCAAGGCAAACGCCCTACCCGCTGTGCTATCACTCCAGCCCCTTTATTCTTTTTTTTTAACCGGGGCCGCCTGCACTGGTGCTGGACTCTGGACCCACATCAGGGTTTGAATCCATCCCCAAGTGGCTCCACTGTTTCCACAGCACCCCTAGATCTATGAGCCCCACGGCCACAGGCAAGCCGAGGCGTCCGCAGGCTGTGGGACCTCTGAGCTGGGGTCAGTCCAGGCCCCGCAGGCCCACACGATGCTCCCATCACTCCCTTGGCCCTGGGAGAGTGGAAACGGGCAGGATAGCCAGAATTAGTATTGAATTTTCTGGGGTTGAGTCATGCCTGACAATGCTCAGGGCTGGCTCCTGGCTCTGTGCTCAAGAGTGGTGGGGGATTATGTGGTGCTGGCACTCAAACTGGGGTCAGCCACATGCAAGGTAAGGGTCTTACCCTGGTGCTATGTCTCCAAGCCCCAGAATTAGGATATCTTGCCAGAAACGGTCTTTGTATTGAAGAATCCAGGACCAAAGTCAAATGACAGCGCTCTTGGTCTTGGTGAGATGAGGCACACTCTCCCCATCCTGTGAGCCCCTGCCTCTCCCCTGAGACCCCAGTCCCTCACCCCTCACCCCTGCCCGTTCCTTAGAGCAGGATCAATCTCATTTATGTCATTTGGTCCCATTGGCTTTAGAATCTACATATACATGATTCTTGTAGGGTCTCTGTCTCTGCCTCTGTCCTGTCTGTCTGACTGTCTGACTCTCTCTCTCTCTCTCTCTCTCTCTCTCTCTCTCTATCTATCTATCTCTCTCTCTCTCTGTAAATTCACTTTTGTCTGGCCTGGGAGAGTGCTCAAAGGCCGGGGCACATCTCCTGGTCCCCACAGCACCATCAGGTGTGACCTCCAAACAAACAAACACAGTTTCTGCTACTAAACACAACACAGCCTGATGTTGAATCGCAGAGAAGACCCCTTGGGCAGTGGGGATTGCTCTGTGCCCTGACACGGTCCTACAGCTCAGCCAGCCAGCCATCTGCACACTGCACACATGGGGTCCTGGTCCCATGAACACCTGTCCGAGCCTGCCAGAACCTGCCAGAACTCGCCCCAGCAGGCACTCCAGCCTGGTCTCCCGCTATCCCCCTACAATGCCTGCCCCGGAGGCCGAGTCCTGACCTCACCCATCGCCGCCCCCTGCCCGCCCACACTGCCCACTGCTCTGCCCATGGGTCTCCCCGGCCCAGCCTTCGCCTCCCTGAACTCCCAGCACTGACCCCCTCTTCGCGTTCATGTCCAGGACACCAGCACAAACATGTCCTTAGGGGGTTTGGTTGTTGCTTGGGGCAGGCAGACCCCCATTCTCCTGCCCCCACCTGTGCAGAGTCAAGGAGAGAGGCAGGAGGGACAGTGGACAGAGAAAGCGACGCTCCCAGGCACCCTCTTCCCTGCCAGCCTGGGGCCTCGGGGGAGCAGAGATGTGCTTTGGCAGTTGGCTACAAGGCACTCCCTGGGGGGCTGCAGATGCAGGCTGGGGGAGGGGGGGCTGGAACATGATGCTGTGAGCAGGCACAACTCTTAGGGTTTTTTTTGTTTTGGGGTCACACTCGGTGATGCACAGGGGTTATTCCTGGCTCATGCACTCAGGAATGACTCCTGGCAGTGCTCAGTGGGCCATATGGGATGCTGGGAATTGAACCCGGGTCGGCCGCCTGCAAGGCGAACGCCCTACCCACTGTGTTATCGCTCCAGCCCCAGGCGCGACTCTTAGGATGGGCAGAGGTGACACTCAGAAGAGGACTGGGGGTCAGGCTGCTGAGGGGGCCCAGGGATATGCAGCAGCTGAGCCAGGGGCAGCAGAAGGAGGGCTGGGCCGAGGGGACCAGCAGGGAAGGGGGGCAGAGGAGACGGGGCATCCTGGAGGTCAGAGAAGAGAACGGGGGTGCAAGACCGCAGCAAGCGCCTCTGAGCCTGCCTTGAGTCCTCCCTTCCTCTCTGCTGCTCTGGAACCAGAATCTCACTCCCTGCCCCTGCAGAGGCCCAGTTCCCCCGGGGGAGGGGGTCCTTGCTCTGGGACCCCCAGGAGCTGTCCTGTCCCTTCCCACACTCCGCTTCATCCCGGACACTGTCCGAATGCCCCGGGAGGGAGATTCGTCACGTCAGTTGAGTGGAACGCCAGCGATGAGTCCCCCACACCCTACATCAGACCCCAGTCCCCCAATTCTCTAGCTACCTCTAATTTTAGCACTTCTCTTCCATCTCCGGGCTGGAGGGATAGCACAGCGGTAGGGCATTTGCCTTACGCGCAGCCAGCCCGACTGAGCCGGGTTCGATTCCTCCACCCCTCTCAGAGAGCCCAGCAAGCTACCGAGAGTATCTCGCCCACACGCACGGCAGAGTCTGGCAAGCTACCCGTGACGTATTCAATATTCAATATGACGCATCTACTTGAGGGGGGAAAAAATCCAGGGAGAGAAATAAAAAATCCACCTTTGGTTGTTTGTTTGTTTTCTTTTGGGGTCACACCCGGTGATGCACAGGGGTTCCTCCAGGCTCACGCACTCAGGAGTTACTCCTGGCGGTGCTCGGGGAACCATATGCGATGCCGGGGACTGAGCCTGGGTCAGCATGTGCAAGGCAAACGCCCTCCCTGCTGTCCCATCACTCTGGCCCCCCCTTTGTCTTTTGAGCTGGGGGGATCCAAGAGGGAAGCATCTGGAAGAACAGCGGTGGGAGGGTCCCCACTGAGCATGGGGTGGGTTTGGATCCCACGTTGACAGCCCTGCCGGAGACTCCCCGGCCCAAGGTGCTGCTTTCATTGGTGCTTTGCAAAGTGGAAGGACAGGGTGTCTACTCTCGGCAGGCCGGACTCAGAGAGGGGAGCGAGGAAGGCAGAAGAGGAAGAGGAGACCCGGGCCGTGGAGCTGGCCTCTCCCCGCCCTCGGTCTGGGAGGCCCCTTTCTGTCCTGAAAACCAAACGCTCCCGTGCACATCTCCTCCTCATGCCTTCCGACCCCAAGACCGTCTGCCGTGCCCCTAGGGGACCCCTGCCCGAGCCTCAATGGACACGGTTACCCTCACGGTGCCGCAGGCAGACGTCAAGTCCCAGGTTTGGCTGGCGTTGTAGGGCAGGCCAGAGTCAGCGCCCTGCCAGGCAGACAGCTGTAGACGTAGCCAGCGACAGCGTGGACCACAGGCCAGGACCACCGTGCCCTCGGGGTTGCTGTAGGTACAGCGGCTCTGGGGGGGCTTTCCCACGGCCCCCAGATCCCAGCTGTCCCCCGGCTCCCCGGCATCTGGCCCTGGGGCTCGGGAGACGGGACACACCAGCTGCTCCTCTGTCAGGGCGGGCACCAGCTGGCCCCTGAGGTAGGGGGGGGCCGGCACAGACGGTCCGGGCGTTGAGGAGCTGGTCGCTGAACTGCTGCAGCCAGCGGAAGAGGTAGCCCAGGTGGCAGTCACATCGCCACGGGTTCCCATGCAGCGCCAGGTTGAAGAGGTTGTAGTTGTCGTCAAAGAGGCCCTCGGGGAGCGTGGTCAGGAGGTTCTTGGACAGGACGAGCAGCTCCAGCTTGGACAGGTTCTGGAAGAGGCTGGGGTGCAAGGCCGTGAGGTTGTTGTTCCCCAAGTAGAGCTGGGTCAGCTCCACCAGGCCCCCGAAGACGCCGGCCGGGAGCTGGGTGATGGCATTGTGGGAGAGTGTCAGGGTGCCGAGGCTGGACAGCTTGGCGAAGGCTCCCGGGGGGATGCCCTGCAGCTGGTTGTGCGACAGGGACAGGCTCATGAGGCGTGAGGTGCGGACAAAGAGGCCCTCGGGCAGCGTCCGCAGCCCATTGTCCAGCAAGCTCAGGTGGGTGAGGTTGGCCAGAGGCCAGAAGATGGACGGAGGCAGCTGCCCCAGGGCGTTGTGGTGCAGCCAGAGCTTCTGCAGGCTCCTGAGTGGGGAGAAGAGCTCGGCCGGCAGCTCTGAGAGTGCGTTGCTGTCGAGGAAGAGCTCCTGCAGGTGGCCCAGCCCCCCAAAGGCGCCCGCGGGCAGGCTGCCCAGCAGGTTATGGCTCAGCCGCAGGGTCTGCAGGCGGCCCAGGGGCGCGAACAGCTCTTCGGGGAGTTGGACCAAGAGGTTCTGAGCCAGGTTGAGGGTCTTCAGCTGCGTCAGGGGCTGGAAGAGGCGGTCGGGCAGGCTCTGGAGCCGGTTGCCCTGCAGGGAGAGGGACTCCAGGGACTCCAGGGTGTGATGGAAGAAGTCTGCGGGCAGGGTCCGCAGCGCGTTGAAGGAGAGCGTGAGTTTGAGCAGCGAGCGCAGGTGGGAGAAGGGGGCGGCGCTGAGGTTGAAGAAGCTACTGCCCGTGATCTCCAGGTCAGCCAGCCTGGGCAGCCCCCTGAAGGCGTCCGGCTCCAGTCGGGAGAGCTGCGTGTTGAGGAAGACCACCTTGGTCAGCTGGGGGCTGCCGCTGAAGGCCCCGGTGGGTAGGGCGGTGAAGGAGGTCTCCACGAAGACCACTTCAGTGGTGTGCAGGGGGAAGGTGGGCGGGACGGCTGCCAGCGCCTCATTGGTGCAGAAGACCTGGTGGGAGAAGCAGTCGCAGCCCGTGGGGCAGGGCTGGGCGGGCCGGGCCAGGAGCAGGAGGCAGAGCCAGCCCGGCCAGGATCCGGGAAGCATCTCCTGCACGCCGGTAGGAAGAGAGAACAGAACGCGGCCGTCAGGGCACCGGAGCAGGAAGAGCTCAGAGGCCACCACTGAGCGGCCAGTCAGCTATTTAGATTCGTGTGTGTGTGTGTGTGTGTGTGTGTGTGTGTGTGTGTGTGTAGCTTGGTTTTCTTTCCTTTCTGCGCTATGATCCAGCGGTGCTTCCTGACTCTGTGCTTAGCTCACTCCTGGCAGGCCTCAGCTCAGGGGACCACATGCACTGCCAGGAATCAAACTGGGATCACGGCCATGCAAGATGAGCACCTGAATCCCTGAAATAACTCTCTACCCCTATAGGTTTTTGTTAGGGGCAATGGAGGAAAAGCAGGCCTTCAGTTGACTAAATATTAAATGTGTTCAAAAGAACAAGAACATCCAGTGCTGGCGAGGATGTGGGGAGAAAGGGGCTCTCATTCACTATTGGTAGAAATGCCAACAGGTCCAGACTTTCTTAGGAAATAATATGGACAGTTCTCAAAAAACTAGAAATTGAGTTTCCATATAACCCAGCAATACAGCTCCAGGGAATATACCCTAGGGGCCCAAAAACACAATGCAGAAAAGCAATTTGCATTCCTCTGTTCATTGCAGCATTGTTCATAATAGCCATAATTTGGAAATAACCCAGTGCCTGAAAACAGATGAGTGGATAAAGAACCTGTGGCACATCTACACAATGGAATACTATGCAGCCACCAGGAAACATCACTGTCACTGTCACTATCCTCCCATTGTTCATCGATTTGCTCGAGCAGGCCCAGTAACATTGCAAGACTTGTTACTGTGTTTGGCATATCGAATACGTCACGGGGAGCTTGCCAGGCTCTGCCATGCGGGCGAGATACTCTCGGTAGCTTGCCGGGCTCTCCGAGAGGGGCGGAGGAATCGAATTCAGGTCGGCCATGTTGGCCACTTGCAAGGCCCTACCCGCTGTGCTATCACTCCAGCCCACCAGGAAACATAAAGTCATGAAATTTGTTTATACATGAACGGATGTGGAAAGTACCACGAAGTAATGAGTGAAATGAGTCAGAGTGAGAGGGGCAGACAGAATGATCGCACTCATTTGTGGGATATAGAGAAACAGTATGAGAAGAATACTGAGGACATACTGATGGAAACAAGGGCCAGAAGGACCATCATAACAGGAAGCTTGTTACAAATTTGGGGGTGGGGAGTGCAGTTAGGTCAGAGAAGGGACCCTATGAGTTGGGAGTGATCATTCTGGATAAGAACTGAGTGTTGGAAGGAAGTTAAGGGACATACATTATAACCTTTTGGCAACAGTGTTGCAAACCCCAGTGCAGAGAGAGAGAGAGAGAGAGAGAGAGAGAGAGAGAGAGAGAGTCTGTCATACAGGCAGGCTTCTGGAGGAGGGGGTGCGAGAGGGAGCCTGGACATTGGTGGTGGGAAATGTGTACTGGGTGAAGGGACAGGGGTTGAAACATTGTATGACTGAAACTCAGTCATGAACAATTTTGTCACTGTGTATCTCACAGTGACTCAATTTAAAAAAATTAAGTACGTGTGTGAGTGTGTGTGTGCGCGAGTGTGCATAAGTGTGTGTATGTGTGTGAGGATGTGTGAGAATGTGTGTATGTGTGTGAGTCTGTGTGTATGTTAGTATATGTGTGTGAGAGTTTGTGTGTGAGTGTGTGTGAGAGTGTGTGTGTGTGAGTGTGTATGCGTGAGTGTGTGTGTGTTGGCAGGTATCAAACTAGGGCTTCACACATGCAAGGCAAGGGCTCTACAGCTCTGCCACATCCCCAGTTGGAAATAACTAATTGGGGGGCAAGAGGCCCACACCTGGTTGTGCTCAGATCTTACTCCTGGCTCTGTGCTCAGGGATCACTCCCGGCGGGCTCGGGGAACCATATGGGATGCCTGGAATTGAACCCGGGTCAGCTGCATGCAAGGTAAGCACCCTACCTGTGGTACCATCTCTCCAGCCCCAATACTAGCTCACTTTTAATGTACCCTGGCTCCCAAGCCAGTGCTCGAGCTTCTAGGAGAGATTTGGTTACTCTGCAGTCTTTTTGCCAGGAAGCAGTAGCTGACATGTAAAAATGTGACATGTCAGATTAGAAGAGCAGGTTCCTACATCATTTAGGAAGAGTGGGTTCACATTCCTGTGGCAAAGGCAGCTGGGGTTGAGTGGCCCTGGCCTCATTAGAGGGTGGATACCCTGGTCACTACAACATCCACCTATGTCACCATTTACAAGGCTTGCAGTGGCTCTAGGGCCAGCGTTCAGCTCCCAACTCCATCATGTCCTAACTATGTGACCTTGAGAGAGCTACTTCATCTGTCTGCACCTCCGTTTCCTTATCTGTAAAATGGGGATAATAACAGTGCCTGGACATTAGGTCATTGTGAGGACTACATGAGTAAATATAAGTAGAGGTTTTAGGTCGGGGTCTAATGTGGGGTGAGCAATCAGCAAGCCACGTTAATTACTAATGGAGGTTGTCAGCCGCCCTCATTACAGAAAAGGTTATTTGAAACACCAGAGAAGAACAAATGTCCTTAGATGGAATACAGTTGACTTTACCAAAGGAGGGTGGGGAGGGGAAGGAGAGGGCTGGGGGAAAAGGAAGAGCAACTAGAGGAGAGAGACAGAGGGGAAGGGAGGAAGGGAGGAATGGAGGAAGGGAAGAAAGGGGGAAGGAGGGAGGGAGGGAGGGAGGGAGGGAGGGAGGGAGAGGGAGAGAAGGAAGGAAATTTCTTATAAAACAGATGCTAGTTTCATCATGCTTGTTTTGTGTTTACCTGTTCTCAGGAACAACTCACAAGAAGATCCTGGAAATACAATAAAATAAGGAAACCTAAAATAAAATTAAATTAAAAGATCACAGAACTCCAGTCAACTGAAAAAAATTTTTAAATAAAATCAAGCTCAAATATTTGGGGGCCAGAGTGATAGTACAGAGAGTAGAATATTTGCTTTGTATACAACCAACCCGGGTTTGATCCCCAACACCCCAAATGGTCCCTAAAGCCCACCAGGACTAATTCTTTTTTTTTTTTTGCATTTCTCTTTTAAATTTATTGTTTTTGTTTTTGGGGTCACACCTGGCAATACTCAGGGATTACTCCTGGATCTGCACTCAAAGATTGCACTGGCAGTGCTCAGGGGACCATATGGGATGCTGGGGATTGAACCCGGGTTGGCTATGTGCGAGGCAAACGCTCCACCCACTGTACTAATGCTCTGGTTCCCACATGAACTAATTCTTGAGTGAAGAGCCAGGAATAACCACTGATCACCACTGGTATGGCCGCAAAACTAATAATAACAATAATAATAATAATATAAACAAAGTCAAATCAAAGAGATCCTGGCATGTCGGGTCTATAACACTTCCTGACTTCCTTGGGTTGGAAGTTCCTGAGTTGGGAATTTGTGAGCTGCCTCGCGCCTCCTTCTGCTTTCCCGAATATGGGATCAGTAATTACAAAGGTGTCCGTGTGCCCTGAGTTCTGAGTCGTTACCGCAAACGATCAAGCCCTTGGGCACCCTTGCGCTGTGCCAAGTTGGAGAGAAGTGTGGGTACCTTGAGATTCCCCTCTGCGGCTGCCATTGGAAGCTGGAGGGGTCCCATCCTGTGGAGCTGAGCCCTTCGTCCATGCAGCCAACACTAACTCCAAGAAGGTGGCATCTGGGTGAATCCAATTTGGTGGGCACCTGGTTGATGTCCACAGGGAACTAGGGGATGGTTTGGGCTCTTTAGCCATACTTTGGGTGTCAAACTGGGTGTGGTTACGGGGAACAGATCACAGACTCAGAGCAAATAACCAAGATGGCCTCGATGTCCAAGATGAGGGGTGGGTGAAATCTTGTATGGAAATGTTTTCTGTTTTCTTCAAAATGAGACTGTAGCTATGTGTACAGCCTCTTAAATGACTATTTTGAAATACATGAACAACATAGTACTGGAATGAACTGTAAAATGAAAGGAGCCCCAAAGGTGAGGTCTCCATCTTGGAGGTCTGTCGGTGGAGAGAAATCAAGATCCATCACACACTGAGTATATACACAGCGACTACTCTGAAAAAGCAAAACCCAAGGCAATGGGAACATTTTCCCTTTGCTTAACCATGAAGGCTGTATTTTAAAAGTAACAAACACACGCGTGCGGCCACGAGACCTCTTATACTCTACCATGCTTGCTTGTATTCTCTTATATTCGGGCTTAAATGGGTCTAGAATGAAATATAACAACCCTCACACACTTGCCTCTTATTGTGATGGGAAGGTGCGTGGTGGTGGGATTGGTGTTTGAATATTATCTGTAATAAACTATTGTAAACTACTTTTATGAAAATAAAATACAAACAAAACAACACTGTCCTCCCGTTGTTCATCGATTTGCTTGAGCGGGCCCAGTAACGTCTCCATTGTGAGACCTGTTACTGTGTTTGGCATATCGAATACGTCCCGGGGAGCTTGTCAGGCTTTGCCCTGCGGGCAAGAAACTCTCGGTAGCTGGCCGGGCTCTCCGAGAGGGGCGGAGGAATCGAACTGGGGTCGGCTGGGTTGGACGCATGCAAGGCAAGTGCCCTACCTGTTGTGCTATCGCTCCAGCCCATTTTTGTAGTAAGGTTTAAAAAGTGTGTTTTGTTGTTGTTGTTGTTGTTGCTGTTGTTGTTGTTGTTTTTGTTTTGGGCCACACCTGGAAGTGCTTAGGGATCACTCCCAGAGAACTCAGGTGACCATATGTGGGTTGGGGATTGAACCCAGGTTGGCCACATGCAAGTCTCTAACCACTGTGCTATTGCTCCAGCCCCAAGTTTAAACCATTTTTATTAATTTATTTTGCTTAGGGCTAATTCCTGGTCCTGTGCTCAGGGATCATTCCTGACAGTTTTGGGGGAAGCAGATGCAGTGTGGGGATAAAACCAGGATAAGAAAGTGCCAGAACCCTTGTCCTAATTCTTCAGCCCTTTTTAACAGTCTTAAAGAAAGACAGCTACGGTTCTGGACTAGGAACAGAATGTGAACCGGACATGGGCCTTCCTTTTTCCTCCCCACTTTAAATTTTGTTTTTCAGGGGCCATGTCCAGTGGGTGTATGGAAAAGGTTGCTCCAGTTCTATCTTCAGGAATCACTCCCGGCAGTGCTCACGGGACCACGGGGTGCTGGGATTGAACCCGGGCCTCCTTGCATACAAAGCGCCATTGAGCTTCCTCTGGACCCAAGACCTTTCATTAGGAGCCCCCAGTCCTTACTGCCACTGTTCCTTCCACTATAGGAGGCCCATGCCACCTTCCCCTGTCCCTACTCTACCCCATACCTCCCAGCTCAGTGCTGATCCCCCTTCCTCCAGGAAGCCTTCCTTGACTGCCCCTGCACAAGACCCACCAATCCCTCACATGCTCTGAATAACACAGAGGGTCCATCTGTTCTCTGCTGTGGTTGGTGGCACTTGTAGCCTGTGTGATCCTCAGGACCTCTACCGGGGGCTGGACACAGAGATGCTGGTGGGCCCGGGTGCCAGCAGGAAGGACCACATGTGCGGCTCTCATGGCCTGGGGCTGGGTCTCTCTCCTCACCTGGCTTCAGTGAGGTGGCACAATCCTGGGAGAGTCTGATCCTCTCCCTCCCGGGGCGGGGGAGGGGCAGGGGTCCTTCTCCCTAAACCTCAGTGTTCTCCACAGGATCAGAACCTCATCCCGTAGATTAAAGCATTGCCTAATACTATGACAACCTATGACACCTCAATAAAATGACAAATTCACCACCCTCCCCCCTCCTCCACTGTGGACAAGTTGGCTAAAACAGATGGCAACTGTTGCCCACCGAATATGGAGCCTGACTCTTAGTCAAGGTTCAGTAGAAAGTAGCTACATCCATGTTTGATTCCTGCAGTGACTAAATATATAAATTTTGTTGCTGGGCCACACCTGGCTGTGCTCAGGGTTTCTCCTGACTCTGCTCAGAAATCACTCCTGGTTCTGGGCTCAGGGACCACTCCTGGCTCTATGCTCAGGGATCACTCGTGCTCTGGGCTCAGGGATCACTCCTGGCTCTATGCTCAGGAATCACTTCTGCTCTAGCCTCAGGGATCACTCCTGGCTCTGGGCTCAGGGATCACTCCTGGCTCTGCTCAGGGATCACTCCTGCTCTTGGCTCAGGGATCACTCCTGGCTCTGCCCAGGGATCACTCCTGGCTCTGGGCTCAGGGATCACTCCTGGCTCTGCTCAGGGATCACTCCTGGCTCTGGGCTCAGGGATCATTCCTGGCTCTGGGCTTAGGGATCACTCCTACTCAGGGATCACTCCTGCTCTAGGCTCAGGAATCACTCCTGGCTCTGCTCAAGGATCACTCCTGGCTCTGGGCTCAGGGATCACTCCTGCTCTGGGCTCAGGGATCACTCCTGGCTCTGGGCTCAGGAATCACTCCTGGCTCTGCTCAGGGATCATTCCTGGCTCTGGGCTCAGGGATCACTCCTGCTCTAGGCTCAGGGATCATTCCTGCTCTAGGCTCAGGGATCACTCCTGGCTCTGGGCTCAGGGATCACTCCTGCTCTGGGCTCAGGGATAACTCCTGGCTCTGGGCTCAGGGATCACTCCTGGCTCTGGGCTTAGGGATCACTCCTGACTCTGCTCAGGGATCACTCCTGCTCTGGGCTCAGTGATCACTCCTGACTCTGCTCAGGGATCACTCCTGCTCTAGGCTCAGGGATCACTCCTGGCTCTGATCAGGGATCACTCCTGACTCCGATCAGGGATCACTTCTGCTCTGGGCTCAGGGATCACTCTTGGCTCTGCTCAGGGATCATTTCCGGGTCTGTGCTCAGGGTACTATATGAGGTTCCAGGGACTGATCCTGACTCAGTCATGTGCAAGACGGGAGCCTCATCCCCAGTTTTATGTTTTCACCCCTAAACAAACATTTTACCAACAAAACCGGGATACCCCATGGACAAATGGGAGCCATTTGGATTGATGTTGGGTTAGGAGGCGTAAACTAGGGCAGGGTCTGGATATGCGGTGAGTCCCCCTGTCCCTGACATCACTGTGGAACTCTGAGAGCAGGACC
The DNA here is from genome assembly GCF_029834395.1 of Sorex fumeus. Lineage (NCBI taxonomy): Eukaryota > Metazoa > Chordata > Mammalia > Eulipotyphla > Soricidae > Sorex > Sorex fumeus. The sequence goes on from NW_026606101.1 coordinate 61,253,816, forward strand.
AGCCTCCCTTCCTCCCACACCCCACCATGAGCCTCTTGGGCCTGCACCCCGGCACCTCTCCTCTGGGGCACCACTTGAAGTCAAGGGGCACCAGACAGGCTCCGAGGCCAGACTTCTCTGCACCCGCCACGCGGGGCCCTAAGGGGTCCAGGACACCTACCTTACGGGTGAGTGGACAGTCCTGGCTCTCCCCGCAGATAGAAGGGCCTGTGTGCTGGGCACAGCCGTGAATTCAACCCCAGCAGCGATCAAAGTTCCAGGGGTGGTTCCGGAGCTTTCCCGGAATGTCACACAGGTCACAGGATGAGAAGACAGACAGAGAGAAATGGAGCCAAGACCTCGAATGATTATGAAACACCTCTGCCCGGAATCCAGGAGGGGGCCTGCCCCTGGGACCTTGCGACTTTAAGGACTTCTGCCGAGCTCTGAAGCTCAGGAGGTAGTTGGGGGGGGGGGGGGGGGAAGGGGGCAGGGGTGCAGACGGGGGCGGGGGGGGGGCTACACTCACACCCCCTCCAGGCTGAGCTCAGAAGCACAGCAAGCCCTGGGCAATGGCTTCACCCTCTGTACAATGGGAGAAATTCTAGAAGGGTCAAGGGGTAAAGTTTTCTTGTGTTCGCGTGTTAAATGAAGCCATTTTTCTAAGTCTTTTCCAAGACATTAAGAGGTGCATTTTGAGCCAAAATGGAGATTATCACTTTCCTTGGTGCTACTCAAGTGCAAAATAAGTTGCTTTGGAGGGGAAGGGAATGATTTCTTGACTCTGGAGGGGCTGCAAAACAAAGCGGAGAGAGTGTGTGTTGATCTTTGTATGTGTGTGCACTTGTGTGTGCGTGGGTGAGTGTGTGTGAGAGAGAGAGACAGACAGACAGACAGAGACAGACAGAACATATGTTTGAAGGGTGAAGATAAGCAAGTTAAAATCACATTTAATTCCTGCATCACATTAGGGGCTGGAGCAATAGCACAGTGGTAGGGTGTTTGCCTTGCACGCAGCCAACATGGCCGACCCGAGTTGGATTCCTCCGCCCCTCTCGGAGAGCCCGGCAAGCTACCGAGAGTATCTCGCCCGCACGGCAGAGCCTGGCAAGCTCCCCGTGACGTATTCGATATGCCAGACACAGTAACAACAAAGTCTCCAATGGAGACGTTACTGGGCCCGCTTGAGCAAATCGATGAACAACGGGAGGGCCTTTACCTTTACCTTTACCTAATTCCTGCAATAGTTTTATGGCTTTTACACTCATTGCATGTTATTAAATTTTGCTTGAGGGTTCTTGGGGCCACTGGCCATGCCATAGGGGCGCCACAGTGTCCCAGGAAGTTTGGGCTTTGAGCTCCAGGACTTTGAACTATCTTCCCAGTTCGAAGTGTCTTTGCTTGTTTGAGGTGCCAAGGATTCAATACAAGTAAGGCTCAAGTGCTCTGTCTCCTGACCTAACTCCCCTGCCCCATGAAGCAGGCTTTTCAGTGGAGACATTACAAGTCCACACTAGGCAAGTCGAGCATGTAAGAAAACATGAAGGAATCCATGTAAGAAAGCAGTGTCTCCCCCTGCAGCCCCAGCTGGAGGATGGTGAGGGCAGGGGACAGGTCCAGGGCACCCTCTGCACAGGCTACACTCCTGCAGAGACAGAGAGCTCGTCTGTCTGTCCCAACAACACAGTAAACAAGAAAAGGTCCAGGGTCCTTCCATTCACGTCTGGATTTTGGCTTTCTACCCAATCAGCCCTCACACAAATGACTCAGTGTCTACAGGTTTCTGCATGTGAAATTGTGGAGCCAGTATGGGAGAGGCTAGGAGGGATATGTGTGCATGCATGCGTGCGTGCGTGCATGAGCGCGTGCGTGCGCATGTGTGTGTGTGTGTGTGTGTGTGTTTGTGTTTGCATTCATACGCGAGCACATGCATCTAACCCCAGCCGGAAGGACGGTGGGCACATATATGTGCGTGTGGAGGGGAGACAGGTGGTCAGGAAGGCTTGCAGGTATCTTCCAGGAGTTGAGAGGAAGACCACCCTCCTTGTTCCATTACCTAAAATGCTAGAAACCTGTCTGAGTGGACAGGGCCAGGGTTAGGGGCAGACAAGGCCCCCCTGACCCTGGTCCCTGAAGAGGGTTGGCTGTAAAACCCAGGCAGCATATCACTGACCCTTGCCCCGGAAGAGATCCAGAGCTCATAGAGCCCAAGCAATTATGGTTGGAAACTCCTTTCCTGGGGAGAACAGTGGGACAGAGGGATAGCAGAGCATGTCCCCCTCTCTGACGTTCAGGGCCTGAGCCCCGGGGAGCCTGGGGACTGAAAGTCAGGTGAACACCAGGACTTTTGGGGGACGTTGCTGCCACTCAGATGCCATCTTCTGAGAGCCACCAAGCTGAGGGCTGAGCACAATGGGAGTCCAGAGGTGTGCAGGAGCGCTCCCAGCCGCTACACCCCCCACGAGCACAGGCGCCTTTAATCAGTGCTGAGTGAGCCTCATTCATACCCGGCAGGACATAGGCATGTGAAGGCCAGGGCTGTGCTACTGAAACCCAGGCGCTAGAGGGCATCGGGACACACATTTCCTCACTTTCTTCCGGTCTAAGAGGGTGTGGGAGAAGGTAGCGGGGAGATGGGATCCTTGTGACAGGGGGCTGATGGGTGTGGCGTAGGAATTATGTGGTGAGAAACCATGATCAATATAATATCAAAATCCATCACTTGATCACTTGACTTCCCATTAATCGTCGATTTGCTGGAGCGGGTGCCAGTAACGTCTCCATTTGTCTCTGTCGTGTGCTAGTGTAGCCCAATGGCGTCTGTTCGTTCTAGGAATTGAGACTCTATGGATTTGGATGAGACCCAGTAATTACAATGAGTCTCATCAAAATTCACAGAGTCTCAATTAAAACAAAATTTTTAAGCTAAAATGAGGTGGGCCGATTCTAAGGGCTGCTTCCGGGCATAGATAGCTCTAGAGATCGTCTATTACCTCCTTTCAATCCTCAGAGAACTCCTCCCAGGCCAGCGTCGGTTCTCCGCTCAGCCTTGCACGTGTGTGACAAGAAGGAGCCCCCAAGGGTGAGGGCCTCTGGCCTAGACGTCCACAGCCAGCACAGGTCCTGTTATACCATTTATTGTTGATTCGGTACCAAATTGTTTGCAAGCAGCATCCAGCAAAGACCCCCTCACCCTGCCCATCAGGGCTCACACTCTAGACAACCCCAAGTTCTAGAAATCTCTAAGCACATCCGCAAAGCACCTGGGACTATTTGCAAAGCTTTTCTGAGGGAAGCACACCTGATCTACTTGGAAAGGAGCTATGAAGGCAAGCGGGGGGGGGGGGGGGCGGGGGGCGACATGACATCTCCTTGGATGGCGGAGAGACCGCGAATTGCAGGGAGGAATCCCCATGGGCCATGGCGACTGTCCTGGAGGGATGTAAAGGCTCAGAGACACCCCGTGACAGTCCTCTAGTGACTGCCAGCTCTCTGCTCTCCATCCACTTCCTGGACTTGGAACCCGATCGGGGAGAAAGCTCCCTGCTGGCGTCTGAAAGGTTGTGAGTTAGACACTGTGGAGCAGGCAGCGTTCTGAGAAACAGCGTGTGTCTCTGTCATAAGGAGGCGGAACAAGGCTCGCACGACCATGTCCCCAGACGGGAGGGCTGGGTTTTCTTTAGTCCATGGGTGGGTTTCGCTTCTCCTGCCTTGGCAAAGCTTTTGAGCCACATGCTCACAAGAGAAGATCCTCTGGAGAAGACAGTGGGGCGCAGCTTGAGAGAGAGGCTCTCCTCACCCCCACACACACCTCGCCACCATGTTCTGTGGTTTAGTGAGAACCCAACCTGTGAGGTTGTGGTAAAGGTTGGAAAGGAAAGCCTTTCCTTTCCAAAGGCTGCCGCAGAATGATGCAGAAAAGAAGGTGTGGTTCCAGAGCCTTCCAGAAGGGGACCCGGCTGTCTTCTATGTGGGGGGCTGGAAGGGCTTAGGAGGGAATTCCGGTGGGAGCTGGGTGAAGGAAGTGTGTTTGAAAAGTGACAGTGGCTCGCTTGCCTTTAGCTCTCTTTCCCCCACACGAACGTTCTATTGCCAGCAGAGGCTACTGCTCTGGAGAAAGCTTTCTGGAAGGCAGTGAGTTGAGGGGGCGAGGGACCGAGGTGGCTCTGGGCTCCACCTCAAGTGCTGAGGAGCCAAGTGGTCTCTGCAGGCCTGAGGATTCGGCCCCTGCAGCCTCCTGTCGGAAAGGCGACGCCACCGGCTTCTCCAGCAGGCTCCGTGGTTCAGGGAGGCAGGGAGCTCTGCTGAGGAGGGTGGGGCAGCGTCCCGGAGGGGCTCCATCCAATCCAGTCTGATAGATGGAAGCCATGGGCTGCTCCAAAGCCAGGCGAAGGGGTCTGTGTCGGCCACCTCCCCTGGGGTGCTTCTGGGTGAGGTCACCTGAGGACTGTGGTCAACTCACTTCCTACGGAGTGAGTTCAACTGTCTTCCTACGGAGACACATTTAGATATTGTGGACCTGAGAGGAAGCTACTGTGATGTCGTGGCTAGAGTTGAAAGGACCTGTCGTGGGTTCAGGCTGACAAATTTTTCTCTTTGGAGAGAAGGTAATTCAGAATGAAACAACTCAACTTAAAAAAAAATACCACACGAACATGATTGCCCCTCAGTGCTTTTGCAAACCTCAGCCACCAAAAGGAGAGAGAGAACAAAAGGGAATGCCCTGCCACAGAGGCGGGATGGGATGTGGGGGGTAGGGGGTGGGAGGGATACTGGGATCATTGGGGGTGGAGAATGGGCACTGGCACCCGATCATTGTATAACTGAAACCCAAGCACAAAAACTTGTAATGTCCACAACTGTACCTCATGGTGTTTCACTAATAAAAATAAAAATTAAAATAAAATTAAAAAAAGACCACAGGTCGGAGATTCTCCAGAATGAGCTCAGGTCTATGACCTATGAACTGTCTGTAAATGCTGATGTTACCTGCTAATTTGAGAAGTCTGAAGTTAAGCTGTGATCTGACTTAACTTTGTTCATTTTTTTTAAAATTTGGGGGCCACAGCAGTGGCACTCAGGAGCTATTCCTGGCTCAGAACTTAGGGATAATTCTCAACAGTGTTCATGGAATCATGTTGGGCCAGGAATTGAAGGCAGGTTCCAGGATGCAAAGCAAGCACTCCAGCCCTCTGACCTCTCTCCCCTGAATGCAGACTGTATTGTTGATGGAGAGTTACACCATGGCACTAGGGGGATTGCTGGGTTCTTTTACAGGAGGCTGCTCAGCAAAAGGATCTCATCTCTGAGCTATTTCACTTTCCCCAAACAGAGTGAAAATTAAAAGCAGATATAGACATATCATGCCCATAAAAGGCTTGCGCCGAGGGGACTCCAGAAAGTAGCAGACAGACTGTGTTGGCAGGAAAGTGTATGTGGTTGCATGGGTCTCTCCAGTTGAAATGTTTCTGTTTCTGGTTTGGGTTTTTTCTTTTTTGGTTTTAGGGTCCACACCCAGCAGTTCTGGGAGAAGGGGGAGGCATGCAGAGCTGGAAATCAAATCCTGGACCGTGGACATGCAAGGGATGTGCTCGACCTCTTGAGCCACATCCCTGACTCCTCAAGATGCTCTGACCTACCAGCCTGCATGCAATCAAATCTCCTTTCCAGCCAGAGTGCACCCACCTCTCCTCCTCCTCCACTGCCCAGCAGCTGGGCCCTTGTGAGGGCTGGCTGGAGGTGCAGAAGGCAGTCAGGCATCCTTCCTGACGCAAGGTCCTCAAGAAAGTCCATCTCATTGCCAGGAGGCATCTGTGCTCTGCAGCACAGCTGGGACAGAGGAAGATGGGGGTACTCTCAGGGTTCACCGACGTGACGATCTATCTCACTGTTCACCATCATGTTCCCACTTTCTCATAGGGATGTTCCACTCTGATAAAATGGGATACCTCCCACACCCAAGCGATGAACACAGGGACCCCAAGGAACCAGGCGGCTTTCTTCACCCGGTGCCAACAAGCTTATATTAATGCTTTTGAGGAGGGGGAGGGGTCCTGGGGGTTGTCAGGACATTTATATGGTTTTATTTCTAACAGGACTGCACTCTCCAAAGCCATCATCAGCCGTTGGAAACACTCTATATAAGGCTGAACTTGTGTGTGTTGGGGGGGGTGCCTCTCTTCCTCTTCCAGTTTTAAAAAAAATTCATAAATTACACCAGGAACCACCTCAAGGCTACCCCACCTTCCCCCCGCCCGCCCCCCGTCTGGGTGCCCCCAAAGCTGGGCTTCTTTCAGCTCCAGGACTAGCAGCCTCCACTGCAGAGCTCACTCGCCCGCGAGCAGGAGTGGCGAAGCAAGGGGAGACCTTGCCCAAGGAGAAGAGCGGGAAGAAGGGAAATCAACCAACAGGGAGAATACTTGATCGGAGAACTATTCCCCCTCCGGGCGAATAGAATCACAGAGTCCAGGAGGCCCGAGGGGGTGTCGGGAGGGGCTTCGGGGAGAAGCACTGGCAGGGGGTGCTGGAGGAGGGGCCATCTGGGGAGGAAGCCCAGTGGTGAGTGAGACCCCGTAGCGGGGGTTTGCCCTGGCCCAGAGGGTCTCCCCGGTGGTAAGAAAGTCCCACAAGACGAACCTCTCTTTCAGAGATGAGCAGGCTGGGTGAGGAAAAGTGGGGTGCCTTCTCCCCGGGTCTGGAGAGAGTGGGCTGAGGGTGGCCCTGAGAGCCCTCGGATGACACCCCCAGTTCCTCCAGCATGGGCCCTGCTCCCCGGCCTCCCTCTAACACTCATTGGGCGCCTTCATCTGCATCATGACCGCTTGGCTCCTCTGCTTGCAGCAGCAGCAGCAGATGCAGGCAGCCAGCGAGCAGGCCAGGGCGATGAGGCCGATGACGATGGCCGCGATGGCCAGCCCGCTCTGGGCCTGGGTCATGCCCCCGGTGTCCCGCGCATCAGTGACCTGGATGGTGGTCAGGTCGGTATAGTCCTCCGTCGTGCTGGTATAGTCGGTGGTGGAGGAGATGGAGGTGGTGTCGGTGTAGCTAGAGGTGTCCGGGTAACTCGGCGTTTCCGGGTAGACGGAGCCCTGGGGGCCCTGGGCGCTGGGGGTGTTCACGTTGATGATGATGATGGACTGCCCACGGACGTCGGCCGGGCTGAAGCAGACGGGCAGGGTGTCGGTGCCCAGCCTGCGCTGGTTAAGCAGCAGCCAGGAGCGGAGCGGGACGATGTCGGAGTCGCAGCGCCAGGGGTTGTCGTAGAGCCGCAGCTCACACAGGTTGCCCAGGTGGTCGAAGATGCCCACCGGCAGGTTCTCCAGCTGGTTGTTCTGGAGCTGGATGGTCATGAGGCCATTGACATTGGCAAAGAGGCCCCCCGGGAGCTGCCGGAGGCGGTTGTTCTGCAGCGAGATGTTCTGGAGGTTGGCCAGCATGCGGAAGACGCCGGGGTCCAGGTCCTGCAGGGCGTTGGTGTGCAGGGACAGCTCCCGCAGCTCGCCCAGCCCATTGAAGGCGCCCGGCGAGATGTGGTTGAGCTGGTTGCGGCTGAGGATCAGCACCTGCAGCTGCGGCAGGTTGCGGAAGACGTTGTCGGGCAGCGAGGTGAGGTGGTTGTCGTAGAGCCAGAGCTCCCGCAGGTTGTGCATGGGCCCGAAGATGCCCGGAGACAGCTCCTTCAGGGAGTTCCCGAAGAGCGTCAGGCGGTTGAGCTGGGGCAGCTGCATGAAGATGCCGCCGGGCAGCTGCGAGATCTGGTTGTTGGACAGGTAGAGCCGCTGCAGGTTCCGGTTGTTGTGGAAGAGGCCCGGGGAGAGAGCGCCGATCTGGTTCTGCTGCAAGGCCAGCTCCTCCAGGTTGGTCAGCCCATCGAACGTGCCCATGGGGATGTCGGAGAGCCGGTTCTCATACAGCCGCAGCACCTGGAGGTTCCCCAGGCGCTGGAAGATGCGGGGAGACAAGTGGGTCAGGCTGTTCTTGCCCAGGTTGAGCTTGGTGAGGCCCACCAGGTGGTCGAAGACACCGTCGGGCACGTACTCCAGGTGGTTCCCGTGCAGCTGCAGCTCCTTGAGGTTGCCACACTGGGCAAAGTGCGCCGGCTGGATCTGCACCAGCTGGTTGCTGGACAGCAGCAGGGACTCCAGGTTGTCCAGGCCCTGGAAGAGGCCAACGGGCAGCACCTGCAGCTTGTTGTTGGCGAGGCTGAGGTAGCGCAGGGAGCCCAGGCTGCGGAAGGCGCCCGGCATGATGTTCGACAGCTCGTTCTTCTCGATCCTCAGGGCGATGAGGTCAGAGATGTTGAGGAAAGGGGAGTCGCTGAGCTCCTTGATGTGCGTGTTGAGGATCTGCAGGCTCATGGCGTTCCAGGGCAGAGGGGAGGGCACCGCCACAATGCGAGCCCCCGTGCACTCCACCTGGGAGGAGCGGGAGCACGTGCACTCGCTCGGGCAGCCGTAGTAGGCCAGCCCGATGCCCCAGGCATGGGTGCCCACCAGCAGGAGGAGATAATGTTTCAGCGGCATGGCCTCTGCAGAGGGAAGAGAGCACACACACGTGAGTCTCAGGGGCTGCACCCGAGCCGCTGCCACGCTGCCACCCCCACCGACTGCTGGAGGCTGCCACGGCTGCTGTAGGAGAGGGGTACACCTGCTCCCGTGCCTTCCTCCTTCCATACCTCTGCCCAAGCAACTGCCTCTCGCAAGAGCGCTTTTCTGCACCCACACCTAACTCATTCTCATTCTCCCAAGTGTCGCTCAAATGCAGCCCCCTCCAGGAAACTGCCCCCGACGACAGAATCTGCATCAGCCACTCCCGCCGTCGAGGGGGTCTCCCAACCCACACCACCACCCCCCCTCCCAGGTCCTAGCTGCTCATCCAGCTCCTCAATGGGTAGTGAGTGAAGGGTAGGGATGTCCAGCCACCAACACCGCAGGAGCTTGAGGGAGGAGCAGAATCTCCTCCATCCCCAGAGCCTTCACAGCACCTGGACTCACATCAGACCATGAGCTCCCAGGCAGGACCAGAGAGAAAATGAGAACAACCCCGAGGGCCTGTACCTGCGGGAGGCCTGTACCTGTGGAGGCTGGAGGGAGAAGCAGAGTGACAAACTGGCTGCAGATCTGAAGAAGGGGGTGTGGGGGAGCTTCCTTCCCTCCCTGGACCCTGTCCCCAACAAGCTGTCCCTATCCCTGTCCTCGACTACATTCTGTGGGTTTCACTCAAGATACAGGAAGTTGTGGCAGCTCAGCCTTCTGAGTGCTAGACTCAGTTCACACACACACACACACACACACACACACACACACACACACACACAAAGCCTTGAGTCAGGCTCAGAATACTTTGGCTCCGTGTTGAGCCGAAAGGTGGGAAATCCAGGACTAGAGAGAGAGAATCACAGGTTAGGTGCTTGCCTTGCCCCTTACCTTGGTCCCATCCCCAGCACCGCATTTGGGGCCCTGAGCACCACCAGGAGTGACTCCTGAGCACAGCTGGGTGTGGTCCCCCAACCCAAACAAACACAAAAGGTGATGGGTGCTGGCCTGGTTAGGGGGTCAAATTATGAGAAACTTGGAGAATAAGAGATGGTGGGAGCAGTTCCATGGAAGACAGGAAGGTGGGCGGATGGACAGTCTGTAGATTCTGTCACACAGGTACACTGTTTTTGCTTAGAGAATGTGAAGAGTCGGGTTTGTTCTCTACAGGACTGTTTGGGAACCACTGAATCGCCGTTTGTCCTTGAATGGAGCTTGCGGCCACCGCGTTCAGCTTCCTTTCTCTCATGTGGCTTTGCCAACCACTGCTCCCTTTGAGGCTGTTGTGAGTTGCCCACAGAGGAGAGGGGAGGGCCCCAGGTGCCCTAAGCCTCCCTACCACCTGGACCTTAGCAATGCTTAAAGGCACGGGGGTCTCCAAGAGCTCCGATCTTGACTTTCTTAGTCCAGAAGCCTCCATCACTTCCTTCCAAGGCTCACAAAGGGGTCTCAGGCCCCTTCAGGAATGAGAACTGCTGGACATCCAAGACCATCAAGGGGTCTGACATCCAGGTTCATGCCAGGGGGCTGAGCACAGGGCAATGGAGATGCAGAGAGCAAGATCCCCACTGCCAGCTTCCAGCTGAATACCTGCCCTGTTCCTGTAGACACTCTCCTTTGAACGAGCGAAACTCCGGAGTTACAGGAAGAAGGAGCAAAGATGCAAGCACGAAGGGCGTGTGGGTGGAGAAGGTCCCTCTCTGAGTGCCCTTGCCGCCTCGACCCCCCAACTGCTGAGTCAGTCCCAGAGCTGAGAATCATGCCTTCTGTACGGTCTGTCGGGGTGAGCTCTGAGTCCCAATCTGTCTTCAGCTCAGTGCACCCCAACCCTCCCGCCTCCCCAAGAGCTCACTCTGAGGAGGGAGTCCTGGCTCTTCCCTCGAGCCACCCACCCCTAGTTGTTCTCTTCGTCACAGCCCCTCCAATACCTGAGTGACTGTACTTTTTCACTCAGGACTCGACTAAGCATGTGGACAGTGGAGAAAAGAAAGGGGAGAGACCAGCTTAGTCGAGGCATCCAGATGCACAGGAATGGAGCTATGGAGTTAATGTCCATGTTAAACTATGGAGACATCTAAAATGATGAAGTTTTGGGGCCAGAGTGATAGTACATCAGGTAGGGCGTTTGCCTTGCACATGGCTGACCCAGGTTCGATTCCCAGCATCCCATATGGTCCCCCTGAGCACTGCCAGGAATAGTTCCTGAGTGCAAAAATCAGGAGTAACCCCTGTGCACTGCGGGGTGTGACCCTAAAAGGAAAAAAATTTTAATTTAAAAATAAATAAAAATAAAATGACGAAGTTTAGAGGCCAGAGCGATAGTACAGTGGGTAGGGCATTTGCCTTGCACATGGCTCACTTGGGTTCAATCCTTGGCATCCCATATGGTCCCCTAGCACTGCCACTCCTGAGTGCACAGCCAGGAATTACTCCGAAATATTGCTGGGCATGACCCAAACTCCAAAATAATAAAATAATAAATGACAAAGTTTTATCAACAAATGTCAAGCACAGACCCTGAGATCAGGAAAACTAAACGTCTGGACAGAAGGACTTTGGGGAAAAGCAACTCAGCTTTCTTTCATCCCAGGGGAAAGACTTGAGATTTTTCATGGATAATATCAAAGAAAGAAGACCATTTACAAAAGTTGAATTTTAGACTCCATTAACAGAGGTATCACATGGGGAACAAAGGAGGTGATGGTCTCATTCCACATGGCCCCAGTGGTGCTATGCTCAGTGCCACCCTGAAATTTAGGAACGCCCATGATAGACCGGCCTTTTGAAGACTTTCCAGAGAAGGTGAGAGGACGGTGAAGAAACCAGAGGGTCTGAGGATCCTCTGAAGGAACTGAAGGTGAATCGGTGGTGTAGGAAACCACAAGCACTTTCCCCCTCAGGAGCTTCCTGGGTTGAAGGAAGGCACCTGACTGGGCGTGGCTGAGGCGGCTAAGCCCAAAGGCGGGTGTAGTGGGGAGGACAGCCTTCCTGTCATGGCCAAAGACATCTCATTCACATCAGCTCGGCCTCCTGGAAGTGGCGAGCTCCCGGCCCTGGCGCTGGGCTGGGAGAGGCAGAAAAGACATGTGGTGAGGAAGCTAGGGAGGAGATTCTGGGCTAGCCCCATCCCCAGGGCTTAGGAGGCAAAGACTGAGTTTCGGAGCAGGACAAGCGGCTCCAGCTGCCGCCAGTGCCTGTGCCTTCAGTCCCATGACAACGACTGCATTTGCTGGGCTGTGAGTGTGTGCGTGAGTGAAATGTGCCTGGATGGTCTCACATAGGGCGAAGCCATCTAGTACTCCCCTCTCTCTTCTCGTGCCTGCCCCCAGCAGGCTTTCCCAAGGGCACCTGCTGTAGCATCAGTCTGAAGGGAGGGTCCCTGAGTGAAGAGGCCCCAGACTTGGGCACTGAGGCTGCACCCTGGACCTTCCCCAGTGGGGGAAGGGGCTCCAGCCCTGATAAGAATTGCACAGAGGGGCTGGAGAGATAGCACAGCGGGTAGGGCGTTTGCCTTAAACGCGATCGACCTGGGTTCAATTCCCAGCATCCCATATGGTCCCCTGAGCATCCCCAGGAGTGATTCCTGAGTGGAGAGCCAGAAGGAACCCCTGTGCATCACCGGGTGTGACCCAAAGAGCAAAAAAAAAAAAGAAAGAAAGAAAGAAAAGAAAAGAAGTGTGCGGAGCCAAGGGAGTGCAGTCTGGCTGGGGAGGAGGAGAGGAACTGAGCCACATCTCTTCCCAAATGGGCCACCCTTGGCTCGACAAAATATGTCGAGAATTTGCAGATTTCCTGTTTTTTTCACATCCCTGTGTCTGCAGAGCCCACCCGAGCTGAGTTCCACCCCTGAGACCCACCACAGCCGGCTCCACCCTGCAAGGACCTCCAAGGAGCCCCCAGGAGGGCGGCCCCAGCCCCGGAGGCACAGACCCTCGGAAGCCCGGTGGCCTAATAGCCCACGCCACGCACTGCCGCTTGGCAGCTATGAGAAACGCCAGTTAAACCCATGGCGCAGCCCTGATTACACCCTCCTCCCTGAGGGCCTGGGGCGCTGCAGACACCCTGGCAGCCTCGTCCAGGGCTGCCTGCCCCCTGGCGCTGGCCAGGGTAGTCAGCAAGCACAGCAGACAGACAGAGGAAAGACGACTGGACAGCTCTCGGGACCCTGCGACGCGCCCCTCCCGAGTGCGGGCTGTGGGTCTCCTTAGCCAGAGCCATCTGGGATTCACGCGTGGATACATCACTAGCCTCTAGCCTCGGGGTCCTGGGCATTGCTGGGAGGAGGGGGACTTTGTGGGCTTAAGGCCATTGTTCATATTCCCTAAGCAAGAGGTTTCCTGACAGACACACGTGCCACACTAGGCTGGCCTACCAAGGGAGCCCTGGGCCTCAGTTTCCCCTCCTGTAAAGACTCCCAGGCACCTCAGCAGCTCTGGTATTATTTGACAGGGATAGAAAGCAGATTCAGCCCAGGCTGCCCCTTCCCCATCCTCTCTCCCCAGAGAGCAAGCCTTCAAGATGAGCTGCCCGTCGTCTCAAGGGTCTGTCATCTTGGTCCCTCTGGTCACAGTCTCCCTGTGTTAATCAGGACACTGTCACATGAACAAGTCCCTTCTTAGGCCAGAGAGAACTCCTGCCCTGGCCTGAGCTTCTCCCTGCAGAGATCTCCCAAAACCCAGTGGCAGGGGCCTGGCCCTGTCCAGTCTGAGAACACCGGAGAGAGAGACCAGACTTGAGGCGATTGTTAAGAGTGTCCCAACCCCCCTCCCCACTCACCCCTGCCTCCGCCCCAGCCAGTACTGACCTCCACTGAGCCAGGTCCCAGTGGTCTCACAGATGGGATAGGACAGCAAGCAGAGTGCTTGCTTTGCACCCAGTCAGGCCAGGTTCGATCCCCAGCAATCCATATGGTGCCCCGAGCACTGCCAGGAGTGATTCCTGAGTGCAGAGACAGGAGAAACCCCTGAGCATTGCCAGGTGTGGTATCCTCCCCACCCCCCTGCAAAAAAAAAAAAAAAATCCCAAGGGACTCACTGAAAGGCCCAATGCACACAGACCTCCCCACTCACAAAACAGGAGTCCCTGTCCCCCCCCCCCATCCCGCCCCTCGTTTCTTCCAGACGGTACACAGAAGTCGCATCTGTGCCTGAGAAACTTGTAACAAAACTGACTTCATGGCGTGGCTGCTGTGAGGATGAAGTGAGCTTAAGCACATAAAACTCCTGGTTGGGCTCTTGGCATAAGATGAGGACCCAATAAAAGTGAGTTCCTGTGATTGTTCCTTGTGCTGGGAGTGAAGTCAGGATCTTTGGAGGCTCCGCCCCCCCCCCCCAAATGCCATAGGCATCCCTTCATCCAGGTGGGGCCCCTACAGCCAGCCACTTCCCCCAGTGACTCAGACATCAACCACTGTCCCCAGCACTCAGGCAGACAGGCTGGGCCCCGTGCTCCTGGCCTACATCACATGCCCCCCCACCACACCCAGAGCAGACACATAATGTGGAGCTGGGGGTCTGAAGGCCGGGCCATGCCTGGTCCCACTCACTGACTGGACACTTCCTTCCGTGGCCCCTCACGCCTCCCTCGGGGATCAGGGGTCGGTTAACACCAGTTCCAGGTATTGCTTCCAGAAACGCAGCTCAGAGCCCAGAACCTGAGAGTTCTGAAAACTCTACTGTGAGTCTATGATCAAGCCCCCAACCCCCCGCCCTGTCCTCCTAGATGGGAACCCAAAGTCACCCTGAGTGAGAGGGCACGTGTTCGAGAGTCAGTAGAAGGTTATAGAACATAGCTCTATTGACCTGGGGAGCAGAGTGAGCCCCTGAACCATATCACAAGGCCTCCTGATCTTGTCCAACCCATGTCTGAGCTTTTTCTTCCTCTGCCTTAGGTGACTGCAGCCGATGTGCCCATTCCCTCAGTTTCCCCCTGCCCCAGGTGACCTAGAGGAGTAGATGGAAAGAAGAGAAAGGGGGTCACCCATCAAAGGGGGCCAGGCCCTCGTCTCCATCCCCAGGCCCTCAGGACTCTTGCGATCACAGAGAATCTTGGAGTGCCAAAATCAGCCTCCTTCTCTCACTCTTCAACCTCACCAAGAATAAAATAATGATTACTTTATTGTTGTTGATTTGGGGGCTTTCGGGGTCCACCCCTAGCTGTGCTTAGGGCTTAGTCCTGGCTCTGAGCTCAGGGACCACTCCTGGTGATATTCAGGAGACCATCAGAGGTGCCGGGTATCAAACCCAGGCGGGCCAAGTGCAAGGCAAGCGCTTACCCCCAACACTATCTCTGGCTGCCCCGTGCCCGTGACTGACTTTCAAAGCTAAGTCCATCTGGGTACAAAAGAAAGCAAGAGAAGTGACTCGTTCCCAGCCCCCAGGGAAGGGGAGGTGGAAAATGGCTCCAGAAAGGCCAGCACAGGCTGTAATTAAATCAGCAAATGGGCAGGGGGTGGACGAGCATCTGGGCCCCCCGGAGCTTCCTCACCAGCCCAGTGTAATCAGCCCTGGACCTCAGCTGCCCTGCACCGGCGGGGCGCCCAGGGCCCAGTGGAGAAGGACATGGCCCGCCCCCTCATCACAGTCTTGGAAACCGATTCAGAATCCTGGTTTCCAGCAGCCAAGCCAGCGGCGGTGATGCTGAAAGCTACAGCTGGTCCTTAGTGGTCAGGCTGGAGGAAGCAAATTGCTGTGTGTCTGCAGGCCTGGTTCGGGTCTGCTGGCTGGGTCTGCTGGCTGGATCTGCGGGTGGCTCTTCCCATGTCGCCTTTCTCCACATATGGATCCTCTCTGACCCAGGCCCACCTCCCCGCCCTCCAGTGCAAGGTCAGGGGTGTGTGTGTGTGTGTGTGTGTGTGTGTGTGTGTGTGTGGAATCGGGGGCGGTGGGGGGGCGGTGTTCCCAGTCTGGCAGAGCCTTTGGGTCTGCAGGGTCCTTCCAAACTCAGGTTCTCCTCACCCCACCCCCTTCTCCCCACATCGTCTCTTCGATGCAGAGTCCGCTGGTGACTCAAGACCACAGGCAAATGGCACTGTCTGGCCCTGAATGTGGCCCAGATGTTCAGTGGAGGCAAAGTCCCAGCAAGACGCAAAAAGCCCAAAAGCCTCTGAGAGACGCCAGAGCAGCAGCGCTGTGATCCCCGACCAATTCAGGAAGGGGGCACCCCTGGACGAACTGAGCGTTTGGGTCCATCCTGGACAACCCCTGTCTTGGAGGGGTCCTAAGGAGCACACACGCATCTGGCCCTGGCGGGCTCTCGCACATGTGGGCTGGCGCAGGAAGCTCCAGAAAAGTTCTAGTTTTCAGTGATGATATCTTCAGCCCTGCCCCTGTAAGGTCCAATTTTTCTTTAAGGACCACTCACACCACAAAAGCGACTCCAGCCCTGACACTCCCTTCAGCCAAGTACCCCTGCATGAACACTTTTGCTCTGGCTGGCAAGAGCAAAAAGCAGCCCGAAAAGGGTCACCCAGGCCACTCACAGGCCATCTTGGGTCCGTTGCTGAGCTCCGGGCAGGAGCAGCTGAGCTCCTGCTGGAGCTATTGAGGCAGCAGCCGTGAGTCTCTGAGTCTCGCAATGAGACTGGTGGGCCAGAAAGCTGTACAGCGGTGGGGCATTGACCTCGCACGTGGCAGATCCAGTTTCAACCCCTGGCATCCTGTGTGCTCCCAGAATCCAGCCAGGAGTGATCCCTGAGTACAGAGCCAGGAGTAAGCCCTGAGCATCGCGGGGAGTGGTCCCCAAGCCAAAAAGCAAATAAAAAGACGACGGGTCCCTCTCAATGAGTCCTTCTTTGATACAACACAGATCCAAATGAAGGGCAGACCACCGGGAGACCCCAGAACTGAGTCTTAAGAGGAGAGAGTCTAGGGCCACGCTGGGAGATGGCTCGAGGGGCTGGCACAGGTGCTCTGTAGGTGGGAACCCCTGTCCTGATCCCTGATCCCAGGGGTGCATGGTCCCCCAAAAGCACTGCAGGAAGAGAGTGCTGAGTGGGATTAGTCTCTGGGACCACTGGGCTTGGAGGGAGAGAAAAAGAGTGAGAAGGAGAGAAAGGAAGGGAGGGAGGGATAGAGGGAGAGAGAAAGGGAGAGAAAGGAAGGGAGGAAGGGAGAGAGGGAGAAGGAGAGAGAGATGGAGAGAGAAAGGTAGAGAAAGAGGGAAATAGAGAGATTCTTCCTCCAATGGAGCCATTATCCAGAAAGTGGCTAATTGGATGGGTAATTAATTGATGTGCTGAATTCGTCAACACTCAGTGGTACATCGCATCAATTCAACAGAGCTTCTTAGTGGGGGCCCGGGAGCTCAAGGGATGCTAAAGGCATGTGGGCAGGAGGTGGGTCAGGGCTCAGAAAGGAGAGTGAGGCTCGTGACCCCAAGAGGGACGTGCAGACTCCGGGGGTGGGGTGGAGGGGCAGGGACCCCAGAGCACCCCCGGACCCTGCACCAGCCCTGCCCCTCCGTCCAGCAGCCAGCCCATGAGGAAGAGGGGGAGTGCGGAGAGGGGCGGGGGCGCTCTGTCTACTCACCCGCAGCTCAGCGCCCGCCGCCCACCGTGGACCAGAGGGAGCAGAAGACTCCGGGAGGACTCAAGGCTGCAGCATGAGTGAGCCGGCCCGGACCGGGCGCCTCTATTTAAATGATCCGAGTGAGTCACCGCAGGAAGAGGCACGGTTGGGAGGGGCGCCCCCGGCGCAGCAGCGCCCCCGGCGGCAGGGCCAGGCATAGCCGGGCGGCAAGGGGCTCTCTCGTGCCGCGCTCCAGCCGCTCCGCCCCTCTACGCCTCTCCCCTCCAGCACCTCTCTCTTCCCAGAGCTCTGGCTCCCCGGGACAGACGCTGGCGGGCATTCTTTTCCTTTGGAACTGGTTTTTGGAAGTCATTGCAAACGTACCCCCAGTAGCAGGAGTCCTGCCAGGAACTCCAACCACACGGTTAGCTCATGAACCTTTCCATAGCATTTGGGGAAAAAACACTTATTTGAAACACCAAAGGGAGAGCAAGTTGCCCGCCTGCCCTGACCCTCCATAGAACTGCTTTGAGCACCTTGACGTGCCCCTGTGGTCCCCTTGGTGCCCCCTCCCAGAGGATGGCATGCAGGGGCATTTTTGAGCAAAGGCGGGGGGCATCACTGTCCTTCACCTCTGCCTTGCAGCTGGACCCCACACCCCCCCAAGAGAGGATGCGAAACCATTTATTTCCCATGAGGGTCTGGGAAGGAGGGGAGAGACGTCAAGGGTTTGGGGTTCGGCCGCCAAGGTGGGGCCTCGGCCTCGGCAAGCTGGAGCCGAAGCCGCCTGCCCTTCCCTGGCTCAGTTTACCGTGTCCGCCAAGTGGGGAGAGTGATATTTACAACGCAGCGCCTCCTGCCAAGAGCCCTAATTAATGTTTTCGCGGTGCTTTGAGATGGGCGATGAAAGGCAGACATAAAAGCCCGCGGTGTTATTACCGACCGAGTCATTTGGGAGGCCGGCCACCGTGGTCAAGCCCCAGCCCCTGAATCACGCCGCATTCCTCCTCGCTGGAACAGCATGATTCAGAGCCGGCAAGTGAAGTGGCCCGTGGGCTCAGAGGCACGCGCCCGAGACAGCCAGGGCGGCGGGAGCATCTCTGCGCAGCTGCCCTCGGCCGGCCCCCGCAGGGGATGCCCAGGTGGACCATAGCCAGGACAAGGCGAGACCCAGATTCCACGCATGCGCTCAGCACCCAGGGGCGACCCCTGGCCTGGGGCCAGGGGAGGCTCCCGGCTGTGCCCGAGAGACCACGTGGTGAGGGGGCTCCGTCCTATGCTTTGAGCATGCAAAGCCATGCCCAGCCCCCAACTTCCCTCTGACCCCCGTTCAAAATTCTTCTTTCGTCTGTTTGTTTGAGGGCCACACCCAGAGGTTGTGTAAGGTTACTTCTCCGGGGTCACTCTGGGTGGGGCTGGGATGGGGTGATGGGAAATGAACCGGGGTGGTGTGTGCAAGGCAAGTGCCCTTCCGGCTGTTCTCCGGCCCTCTTTTCTTTAGTTTTTGGTGGTGGTGCCAGAGCAGAAACCCAGCCTTTCCACCGGCAAAGCCTGCGCTTTCCCATGAAGCCGCACCCACAGCTTCTTCCCGGCTTTCTTTTTTTTTTTTTTTTTTTTTTTTTTTTTTTTTTTGTGGGTAGGGAACACACCCGGCCATGCTCAGACCTTACTCCTGGCTCTGCTCTCGGGAATTACTCCTGGCGATGCTCAAGGGACCAGATAGGGTGTCGGGGACAGAACCTGGGTTGGCTGCATGCCAAGCAAACATCTTACCCACAGTACCACCTCTCTGGCCCCTCCTCTTATTTTTCCTCCTTCTTACCCTTCCCATTCAGTCACTCTCTGTGGGAACTATGGGCGACCCGGGGGTGCAGCTGACCTATTTCCCATAGGATGCTGACCTTTGGGGGAGAGAGAAAGAATGAACCTGCTTTGACACTTGCTTTCATACGCGGGGGCCACTCAGAGGTGCTCTGGGGACCATGGGGTGCTGGGGCCTCACGTGGGTTTCAGGACAGTCACCAGGTGGCTCAAGAATGACTAGTTCCACGTGGGATGGAGCGTGTGGACTTGGGGGTCCCGTCCCACGAACTGCATTTCCACTCATGAGCCCCCTTCTTTCTACCAAGAGAGCAGGATGGCCCCACCAGCCCCAAAAAGAAAGTCAAAGCCTGATTCACCACCCAGAGGTCCCATAGCGCTCAAGACTCGCTTTCCAGGCCCCCCGGGAGAACCAGCAGGACCAGAGCTGCCTCCCACCCACACATCCTCCTGGGTCTCTGGGCAAGAGTCTCCAGTGCCCCCGGGTCTCTGGGCAAGTCTCTCCTGGGGACTGGAAAGCCACTAAATGCCCCTGAGGGGTGGCAAAGTGAAGATGGTGGCCGAGACCCGTGGGTGTGAGGTTCCCTGCACCAGAGGTGGGTCGTGAGCATCCAAGTATGATGGTTTTCGTCCCTGCTCAGCAGCCTGGCTGTCCCATCTCTGCTGTGTGCACGGAGTCTTTGCCCGAGAATACTCAGCTAGGTCGCTGGAATGCCAGACCTTCCCAGGGCACGGGAGAGCACGTGGGAGGGCACAGGCCCCACACAGAGCGGACTGCAGTTCGATTCTTGATGCCACATATGGTGCCCTGAGCAATGCTGGGTACAGTCCGCATCCACACGCCCCCTCTCCCCCCCCCCCCCCCCGCCGCGCCCAAGCAAAGCAAAGGTAGTAACAGGTCACCTGTCACGCAAATGTCCATTCTAAGGCCAGGGATTGCACGCGTCCTAAAACCTTATGCTTTATTGTCCGATTTAATGAAATCTCTTTGTATCGTGGATATTTGATGTGCTGTGATTGTACCGACTGGTTTTCAAGGGGAACGTTCACAATGTGTAACTCCCCAGCATGCAGGAAACTGTTGCTGATGGGAAGAATCTCAGAACGCGTCTGTCACCATGAGACAGCCAGCCAGGAAAGGGGGGGAAGAGACAAAACAATGAAGCCTCAGTCTCCCATCCACCCCAATGGGCTTTTAGGGTCCACAGCAGCGACCTGGGGGGCAAGGTCTCCAGACTCTTGTCTCCGCCACTCATTCCCTTTCCCTCCCTTTCCCTCCCAGGTCCCTGCGAGGGGCTTTCCTCCAGAAAGTTGATGTCCATGGGAGACCCCACTATGAGGATCGAGTGTTCCCAGAGCACCTGAGCACCTGCCAATGTACACTCCCACCCGCGGGGTGGGCCAAGAAAGAGCAGAGTAGCGGGGCATGGCCAGCTGGTGAGTGTCCCTTCCATGCCCCCCTCCCCTTCCATGCAGGGTGCGTCTGCCCCGGGTTCGTGCAGAGAAAAGAGCTGGGCAGAGCCACACAGAGCAGCCCCAGCAGTGGAGAGGACAGCAGTGATGAACGAGGATTTATTTTAATAACTAGGTGTTGTTACATAAACACATTTTCCAGAATTGCCTCTAATTGATCCGAACTTTTTGTCCTTGTTGTTTGGGGCCACGCCCAGCTGTGCTCAGGGCCTCCTCCTCCTCAGGGCTCTGCACTCAGGGTCACTCCTGGCAGGGCTGGCGGGGGCCGGGGCGGGGGGGGGGGGATAGGATGCCAGGAATTGAACCCGAATCAGCCGCATACAAGGCAAGTGCCCAATCCGCTGTACTATCTCCCCAGTCCCCAGGTCTTTCCTTTCGGCGAGTGTTGGATCACACCTGCTAGTGTTTGGTGCTCACTGCTAAGTCTTGTTCAGGGATCTCTCCTACGCGATGTCCAGAATCGAAACCGGGTTGTCCACTTGCAAGGTAAGGGCCTCCCCGCTGTCCCATCTCTCTAGCCCCCATCTGACTTACCGGGTGAGACCGAGAAACTTCTAGAAGCATCTGTGACATTGCTAATGGCACGCCTTCCCCTCTCCTTCTAGCTGACCAGCACCTGAGTAAGAAATCACATTTTCTTTATCCGCTCGCCAGTGGGTACTTTAACTATCTCAAAGTTCTATTTCTTTAGGGGCCACACGTGGCAGTGCTCAGGGCTTACTCCTGGCTCTGTGCTCAGGAATCACTCTTGGCCGGGCTCAGGGGGCTGTCTGTGGTACCAGGAATTGAACCCAAGTTAGCCACATACAAAAGGAGTGCCACACTCCTCACTCCAGCCCTCAAAGTCTTTTTTTTTTTCTTTTTGGGCCACATCTGGCCATGCACAGGGGTTATTCCTGGCTCCGCACTCAGGAACTACTCCTGGTGGTGCTCAGGAGACTCTATGGGATGCCGGGAATCGAACCCAGGTCAGCCGCATGCAAGGCAAATGCCCTACCTGCTGTGCTATCGCTCCAGCCCCAAAGTTTTGTTTTTTGTACTTAATTTTTATTACACCAAAATCTGCCTCTGTGGAAGCTGCAGTGATGGTCTCTCCCTGCTCCATCCTTACCATGAGCTCCTGCCTCACCTGATGGTGGGCTACTCCCCCCAGTGTATTGGCCCCTGAACAGGCTCACCCCCTCCAAGGCCTCCTCCTTCCCTGCTCCAGTGGGCATGCCACACCCAGTCTTTACCCTCACTCAGCCGGTTGCTCCCCGTGGCACTCCATCTCCAGTCTGCCGTTTTCAGGGGGCAACCTTCGTGCCAGCCACCAGCTGCGATTGGTTCTGAGGAGCCTTGAAACCCAAACAGGGACCGACTCCTCTGTGAGCCAGGCATGGGGCAGGGCCTAACTAGGAAGCTCCTTGCCAGGGAAGAAGGGGCCCTGGGACCCAGTCTGGGAGCAAAAGTCAGCATGGAGCTTGGGGCAAAGAACCAAGAGCATTTCGCAAAGACTCACAAATCCAGGGTGAGCATTGGCACAACCAGCCTGTGGCAGATCCTTGGAGATGTCCAGATAGCAGGGTGCCGGGAAGAGGCAGGGAGGCAGCACCCTCGGGGGGATGAGGGGAGCAGTTTATGAAGCATCCCCCAAAGGGCACTCAGTCTGTGAACTGCTGTGGGAGACTGCAGAGGTCACCAGGGACAGGTGCGCTCAGATGAGTGCGGGACGGGGTTTCCAACCACAGAGGGATTTGTCCCCTTCCCAGGGGACTCTTGGTAATGTCCAGAGAGTTTTCATGGTCAGCACTTGGAGAAGGGGCATCCGGTGAGCACAGACCAGAGATGCACAGAACAGCCTTCCGGCGCAGGTGCCTCCCATGACAGACGGAAGGTTCTGGCAGCACTGGAGGGGGATGATGATGCTGCATGCAGGTCAGGCAGGAGACTGGAGAGAGGAGGTGGCATCGGGAGGTCATAGGAGTGAGCCTGGAAATACATGGGTATGGGTGGGTTTAGGTTGTTGGAGGAAGGTGATGCAGGAGCTATTACAATGCAGAGGAGACCACCCCTGGCCCCAAATAAAGACAGCCCATAGGAGGGAGAAATTAGACAGGACAGCAAACACATCTCTCTTGTTTCACTTTAAAAGACTTTTCTGGCTTGATATATGGCTCTTGTTTTTGGTTAGTTTAACCTTCTCTTTTTTCTCTTCCATAATTAACCTGACATCAATTGCAAAAGGTTCCCACCTCAAGAAAAAAAAAATAATTCCTTAAGGTCAAGATCTAATTCTTTCTTCCAATTACCCTATCTTGGGCTGGAAGGATGCTGAGATCTCAGTCTGTGTAATTGTTCTGCCCTCTTCCATCTCTGGTTCCCATCTCATGTGTCCAGAATGGCTGCAGTAGCTCCTGCCTTCACATTCACATTCACACTCCAGGTGAAGGAAAGGCAAGAAAGAGAAAGGCAAAGTCTCAATCCTTTCCTTCAAAGGTGTGATGTAGAAACAACACACATCTGGGGCTGGGGGAGCCAGGGAGTAGGAGTACAGTGGGTAGAGCACTTGCCCTCACATGTCAACTCCAGTTCTATCCCATATGATCCTCTGAGCACCATCATGAATGATGCCTGAACTTAGAGCCAGGAGTAAGCCCTGAGCACTGTCGCAGTGGCCCAAAAACAGAAAGAAAGAAAGAAAGAAAGAAAGAAAGAAAGAAAGAAAGAATAAATGAAATGAGAGAAAGAAAGAGAGAAAGAAAGAAAGAAAGAAAGAAAACAAAGAAATGAAGGAAGAGATGAAAGAAGGAAGGAAAAAGAAGGAAGGAAAAAGAAAGAGAGAGAGAGAAGGAAAGAAACGACACATATTTCTGCTCACATTCCACTGGCCAGAAATTGCTTTTGTCTTCCAGATAAATGTTCTCTTGGGACTGGGAGATTGTACAGACATTCGATAACCTGGGATGGCTCCCTGACACCCATATGATCCCTGAGTATCTCCACGAGTAACCCCTGAGCACAGAGTCAGGAGTAAGCCCTGAGTACACTGAGCCCCCCCTCAAAGAAAGCTGGGTCCCCCAACTACTAAGCACTCAGGGGATGGGAGTGAGCTGGGAGGAGCACTAAGAGGGAGCTTTAGGATAATGAGGGGCGATACCATGG
Source organism: Sorex fumeus (assembly GCF_029834395.1). Classification (NCBI taxonomy): domain Eukaryota; kingdom Metazoa; phylum Chordata; class Mammalia; order Eulipotyphla; family Soricidae; genus Sorex; species Sorex fumeus. The sequence continues at coordinate 61,277,274 of NW_026606101.1, forward strand.
GGGAATAGCATGCGGGGGAGAATGTCAGGTGTGTGGCAGGAGTAGAAGGATGGGGTCTCAGAGGCAGGGTCCCTCGGGGGCAGTGAAGGAGGAAACACTCACTTCTGGAGAGGGAAAGAGGGGGCAGAGAGAGAGAGAGAGAGAGAGAGAGAGAGAGAGAGAGAGAGAGAGAGAAGCTCCTGCTTTCCTCCCGAGACCAGCACTGACCCTAAGGCCCGCTCAGGTACCATGCAGCCAGCACTGAGGTTGCAGCAAGGGCTCGGGTGGCCATGGATGTGAGCATCCCAGCTTTGTTGGCCAAGAGGGGCTGGTTTGGGCTCTGGGGAATGGGTCTGCCTCTTTCAACCTCTTGCCTCGGTGAACCGGGAGAGGCCGGGAAGAAGACTCATGCATGGACTGAGTTTTCAGGTCCTGGGCCTGAGCAGGCTCAGTGCCCAACCCCCCTCCCCCCAGCCCTGCCTCTGTCCCGGGAGTGTTGCTTGGAGTTTTCAGCAAAAGGAGAATCTTTGAGGAAAAGACTTTATAATCCTCCTGCTGGTCCTGAAAGGACAGAACGTGGTCTATTTAAAGACACGCATCCCATCATCTCATGAGAAAAAAAAAAAAACAAAAAAAAAAGCCACAACATTTTTTTTAAAAACATGGAATAGTAATAATGGGACATACAAGCTGACAGTCACCTTCTTAAAATCCCCAGGGACAGCTCCCAGACTCCTTCCCACCCATACCCAGTCATTAGTGGTGTTTTCTCCAAAGACAAGTGTCATGAGGTGGCCCTTTGTCCCCGGCATTCCCGTCCTGATGATGATCATGGGTCAGAGTCAGGCGTGAATGCGCCAGAGAGGCTGTTTGCTTGGACTCGGTCAAGCCTGGGAGCAGTGGGTGGAGGAGAGAGGATTTCACACGTGAAAAAGCAATCCTCAAACAAACAACCCAATTAAAGCCCAGCTAAGGGACTTGCGTAGACATTTCTCCAAGGAAGACACACAAACGGCCAATATTCAATACATACCTGAAAAGATACTCAGCGTCCCGCATCATTGGCAAAATGCAAATCCAAACCACAATTAGATTTCCACTTTGTACCCATTAGAGCGGCGACTATTATGAAACAGTCATAAGTGCTGGCGAGTTGGAGTTTCCTTATGAATTTGTGGTGGAACTGTAAGATGGAATATTGGAATATGGTATGGTTGCTCTGAGAGATGACGAGGTGGGGGGGAGAGAGAGAAGACAGAAAGAGAGAGAATAGAATTACCACAGGATCCAGCAATCCCACTTCTAACCATATCTTACCAGAGACCTGAAAACAGAGATCAAACAGGTATCTGCAACCATCTGCCAAGAGTATTACTCACAAGAGTCCAGAGATGGAAACCATCCAAGTTGCTTCACCAACACATGTATCATAAATAAACATGGCAGAGACATACAATGGAATATTATTCAGCCTTCAAAAGGAAGGAAAATCTGACACAGACCACAATATAGATAAGCCCTGAGAACCTATGAAGTGGGCCAGTCACCAAAGGACAAATATTTAAAAACATTTGTCATATGTTTTCATGTGACAAATGAAAAACAAATTTTAAAAAAGCACCCAAAATATTCAAAGTCCTAGACACAGAAAGAAAAAAATGGCTGCGCTGGGCCATGGCAGGAAATATGAGCACTCGTGCCTCTTGGGTAGTTCAGTTTGGGGCAGTGGAGAAGATCTGGAGCTGGTTGCCATGTTTGCCTCACAGTGCGAATCTGGTAATGCCACTGAAGTGTCCACTAAAAAAGGGTTCCAATGGTAAATTTTACATTACACATATTTTACCACTGAAAAGCACCAAAGTCTAACTGGTTCAAGTTTTCCTGGGAAATTTAAAGTCGGTTATTCTGAAAAGTTATCAAAAGAGCACAGGGTCAAGGAGCAAACTCCGAGGGCTAGAGTTCAGGTCTAGCACGCTCAAAGCCCCGAGTTCCAACTCTGTCATCACAGGACACCCCATAGTCCCACTGGGCCCGAGCATTCAACAGTCCAGTCAGGCTGGCCAAGTATCACTGGAATTATTAGCTCCTGGATCTCCTATGCACAACTTTGGGAAGCCCAATAAATAAAGAAAAAGATACCAGGAGCCTGAGAAGACAGTGCAGTGATTGTCCTGCATGAGAGTGACTCTAGTTGGATCCCCAACACCAGACATGGTCTCCTGAGCTCTGCCAAGAGTGATCCCTGAGCACAGAGTCAGGAGTTAGCCCTGAGCACTGCCATGAGATGACCCCTGGCTCCCCAGAACATGGGCAAACAGTCAAACTCACATCTCCAGATGGAGCGGAATCCTTACACCCTGCCCCAGCGCACCTCGCTGCAGCTGCTCTGCCAGTGTCTCTTAGGCACTCCGTGTTTTCTGGAACTGGTGTGATGGTTTTGATGGCAAGGGAAGCGTTGCCTAAGTTCTCCACACTGAAAGTCCCTGGGCTACATGTGCACCCTGGGAACGGGGATGTGGTGCTTGCCAGGAGGGACCCCCAGCCCCCCAAATCCCCCAAATGATTGCTCTTTTTCAAAATTGTTTTCACTTTATAAGGTAGTTCACAGTATTTGATTGCATTTTTATTTATTTATTTATTTAGTTAGTTAGTTAGTTAGTTTTGCTTTTTGGGTCACACCTGGCAATGCACAGGGGTTACTTCTGGCTCTGTGCTCAGGAATTACCCCTGGTGGTGCTCAGGGGACCATATGGGATGCTGGAAATCGAGCCCGGGTTGGCCGCCTGCAAGGCAAACGCCCTACCCGCTGTGCTATTGCTCCAGCCCTTGATTACATTTAATATTCAAACACCAGTCCCACCACCATTACATCCTCACACCACCAAATTTGGGATATTTCCATCCCAAGCCCCAATCTCTGTCTGAAATAATATATTTTGTATTGTCTGTTATGAAAAACCGCGAAAATGCTACCAAAAAGTATCCAAAGAGGAAACAGTGTGAAGATTGTTCTATTTTGGCAGGGGCCATTAAGACATTCTTTAGGATATCACTAACATGTTGTTAAAGGTTGAGTGATGTGAACTTTCTTATATATACCTGAAAATATGTATATAATATGCATATTATATATTTCCCTCTATGATTTGTTGCCTACGATTTGAACCCCATCAAATGGGATGTGGTACTTATGCAGAATGGGTAGGGAGTGTCATATGATGTGTCCAGGAATAGGTTCACTCATGCGGGGGGCTCTGCCTGAGCGTGTGGGAGCAGCCTTGAGCATGGTGGCGGTTGGTTTGTGGAGGTTTACGCTGCTGGGGCTGGTCCCTTGTTGCAGGGAGGGCTCTCAACCGCCCCCCTCTGGAGCTCCCCGTGTGAAACAGCCTGGTGCAGAGTCCGATGGCATGGCTGTGGCCGGGGGCCATGTTGCTCCCTTTTGGAAGAAAAAGCTGTGCGATCTGGATGACGAGATTATCTGGCACCCGTAGGAGGTGACTTCTGGGCGTGACCCCTGGGTCGCCAGAGACTGGGGGAAATGGGCAAAGGATCTCTGCTCCTGGTCCTGTTGAGCCCAGAGTCCAAGGTCACCAAGTTCCGCATTACCTGGATTTGGTCGGACTTCACTCGTGTGAGGCTCGGCCCGAGTATGTGGGGAGTGGCCTTGAGCATGGCGGCGGTTGGGTTCTGCAGGTTTTCGGCTGCCAGGGCTGGGTAATGATTGTTCCTTTTCCAGGTGAGCCTTGTGGTAGGAGCTTAGGGATGGGCGAGCCTCGAGTGTAGATCAACAATGTTGGGACGAAACTTGGTGGTGTCCAGCTGGGCTCCAGACAGGCTAGGGGTCTGCAGAGACTTGGGGAAGGAGCCTTCGCCCCAGGGTACTGAGACACATAAGTAGTGAACAGAACACACCTCGCTAAAACACAGCCCTAATTCTTGCAGTTCACGTGGCTCGGGAGATTAGAGGAGGGAAGGGTCTGTAAAACCAGGGACGATTGAGGAAGGCATGGTGGGGTGGATGCAGGGCTTTGGGGATCAAAGGGCTTGAGATATGGGTGGCCTTGTCCACCTGGGAGCCATGGAGGTGAGCAAAGGCCCAAAGGTAACAAAGGGTTCTGTGTTGGGGGTGGAGGGCGGCGGGGAAACACCGACAGGCATTAGAATTGCAGAAATGGCCAGAATGCTGAAATTCTCTAGAGAAATGTATCCGTTCAGATCCCCTTTCTCTCTACAACTGTGTCTGGTGTGTGTGTGTGTGTGTGTGTGTGTGTGTGTGTGTGTGTGTGTGTGTGTAGCACCAGGGATCAAAACCAGAGCCCCACACTTACGAGGCACAGATCCTATGACAAGCCATATCTCTAGCCCTAAGTACCTGGATTGTCAAATCTTGTACGCCAGGGTGAGAAACTTGGGACTTTTCTTCTTTTTTTGGAAATACTACCACTAGTTCTAGTAAGGAAATATTTTGAACCATATTTCACCGAGTAATTGTCCCCAGTATCACACCCTGTTTTTTTTTTTTTTTTCAGCCTAAAAAGTGGTTGTTCGGGGCTGGAGTGATAGCACAGAGGGTAGGGCGTTTGCCTTGCACGCGGCCGACCTGGATTCGATTCCCAGCATCCCATATGGTCCCCTGAGCACTGCCAGGAGTAACTCCTGAGTGCAGAGCCAGGAGTAACCCCTGAGCATCGCCGGGTGTGACCCAAAAAGCAAAAACAAAACAAATGGGTCTCAGTTAAAACCTCTTCTTCAGTCTTAAAGAAATTTAAAAAAAGTGGTTGTTCTTCTTGTTTTCTTTAAAACCTCACATAATGGCACATTCTATTTCTAGGCAAAATGAAATAATACAATCCTCAATGATTATGCAGGGAAACCTGGTCATTGGGCAGCAGAGAGGATGGAGGCTGTGATTCTTTCAGTATTTGATCAAGACAGTAGCCCATGGGGACTGAGAGACCTCAGCGCCTGCCTCCCGGCCCAAGAGGTGGGTCGACTCACCTGAATTTGCCACAGTTTCTTTTAAACCTGTTTTCCCCTAGGCACCTCCATCCCTTTCCCTCAAAGTCTGACTCTAGACAGTTAACAGCTGGGGTGGGAGGAGGAGGAGGCTGGCTGTGGGAAGGAGGGAAAAGTTCTCTTTGGCCTCGAGCAATTTATTCGAGGCACATTTAATGGTACGTTTTAATATGAGACTTCCAAATTTTATGCCACAATAAAATACGGCCGCCTTTGAAATGATTAAACTAGC